>NC_090265.1:338914643-338994643 GCF_040414725.1 Anabrus simplex
ATGCCACTTTTTCAAACTGGAATTAGGATATTCACGAGCAAATCTCTGAACACATCTTCCATGGCGATCATTTGTCAAGTAACATTCCACCAGCTAATTTGCTGTTCAACGGAATACTTCATTTTCCAATCGATTACTTAACACAAAAGCAATATACATAGGGCCTGCAGTAAAACACAAGCAACAGTCGCACACACGTTCCGGTAAAATTCTCAGGAGCAACTAAATGCTGGGATGTTTTGTACGGTTACGTGCTAGATGTGACCGTGCCGGATGCGACCAGGCCATTATCGTGCCAATAGCGACTGAGTGGATAAGCATCGTGCCGCATGCGACCCATCAATCACTTACAATTGATCTGCATTAAGGGCTGTCACCAAGTGGCAGATTGCTTATGAGTAGCTAACTTGGTCTTCTCTAAAATAAAGGTCTGACACCGTGGTTAGCAGGTTCGAGTGCCGTTGGTCGAAAGACAAAAATAATAATGTTGCTGGCTTTACGTCACAGTAACTACTTTTATGGTTTAAGGAGATGCCGAGGTGCCGGAATTTAGTCCCGCAGGACTTCTTGTACGTGCCAGTAAATCCACCGACACAAAGCTGACGTATTTGAGCACGTTCAAATAGCACCGGACTGAGCCAGGATCGAACCTGCGAAGTTGGAGTCGGAAGACCAACATCTCAACCGTCTGAGCCACTTAGCCTGGATGAAAAAAAATATCACCATCAGAATGTTGGCCGGCAGGGTAGGAAAGTTGGTGGTAGACATTTTCTAATTACTAGATTGCATGCCAAAAGCCTGGATTCAAATCCAAACCTTTTCACAGTATTCAAATGGAGTGAGGGGATATGATGCTGTTGATGGTGATTCGGCCGTCGGATGGCGACGTAAAGCATTGAGCAGACCCCTTGGTATTATTTGAGAGGAGTAGGCTACGTGCCGAAACCGGGTTTCATCTCTCCTTACTTCATTATCATAATCCCACATCCAGACGAGCAGGCCGCCCACGGCAGTCAGGTAGAAAAACCTGCACCAGGCAAGCCGAACACGTCCTCGGACACTCCTGATACTAATAGGACACGATAAGTAAGTAGGCCTAAGTCGTAAATAATTGCAGAGAATTTGGATCTTTTCTTTTGCTAGTGGCATTACGTCGCACCGGCACAGACAGGTCTTAAGGCGACGATGAGATAGGAAAGGGCTAGGAATGGAAAGGAAGCGGCCCTTGTCTTAATTAAAGTACAGCCCAAGAATTTGCCTGGTGTGAAAAAGGGAAACCACGGTAAAACCATCTTCAGGGCTGCTGACAGTGGGATTCGAACCTACTATCTCCCGGATGCAAGCTCAGGGCCGCGCGCCTCTAACCGCATGGCCAACTCGCCCGGTGGGAAAAGACGTAAACGCATCACCATGTTTCGTGTTGTAAAACGAGTTTCCCCCAGAAGTGTTACGTACAGTAGGAGCAGTAGCTGCTTATAGGACGTATTGAAATGGCATTGCACTTCGTTTACCTTACCTTATCTTGGGTGATGACACAACTTATCAAATGGCAATTTGCTTGTCAACGCCGGTCGCATCCGGCACGGTTACAGATTACGCGAGTAATGGCACGGGTCGCATGCGGCACGGTCGCATCTGGCACGCCACCGTTTTGTGCGTTCGGGGGGATAGGAAGTCTACCGGCGGCTGATTGATGTGGAAGTTTCCTCCTAAAATGAGAACACTGCATAACCATATATCACGTGTTAATCAGTTTTAGTGAAAATAAGAGCAATAATTAAGTGGTACGTGCCTATTAGGTAAAAAAGAACATTTTCGGGAAGCCGGTATCATTTTAAATAAAATTATGGGTATTGGTGAAGGAATTAGTTCAAGTATTACTGACGGATTAAGGCTTGTATCCTTACAAGAGCCAGTGATGAATGAACCACCTGACAGAACACTATATATTATATCACGTTCCCCATGTGTTTTCTTTTTTTGCAAGTTGCTTTAAGTCGCACCGACGCAGATAGGTCTTATGGCGACGATGGAACAGGAAAGGGCTAGGAGTGGGAAGGAAGCGGCCGTGGCCTTAATTGAAGTACAGCCCCAGCATTTACCTGGTGTGAAAATGGGAAACCACGGAAAACCATCTTCAGGGCTGCCGTCAGTGGGGTTCAAACCTACTATCTCCCGAATACTGGATACTGGCCGCACTTAAGCGACTGCAGCTATCGAGCTCGGCCCATGTGTTTTCAAGTGCAGGTCTTCTGTTATCACATCTCAGTGACATGAAATGAAATGGCGTATGGCTTTTAGTGCCGGGAGTGTCCGAGGACAAGATCGGCTCACCAGATGCAGGTTTTTGATTTAACTTCCGTAGGCAACCTGCGCGTCGTGATGAGGATGAAATGGTGATGAAGACGGCGCATGTACGCAGCCCCCGTGCTAGCGGAATTAATCAATTATGGTTAAAATTGCTGATCCTGCCAGGAATCGAACCCGGGACCCCTGTGACCAAAGGCCAGCACGCTAACCATTTAGCCATGGAGCCGGACTTCGCAACTGAAGTACTACTGTTGCACACTACGTGACCATGCCAACTTGGACGAGTCTTCCGCATTGTGTCAGTAATTAGAGCCATTCTAAATGCAGCTCTGACATTCTCGTTCCTTACGTTGTTCAATTTACTGAGTCCCAGAGACCATCGAAGCATCCACATTTCCATGACTTGGAGATGTTAATCATGTCTTTTTGTGATTGGCCAGCATTCCCGATCACAATGGTTTTTTCGTTGATGATTCCTGCTTCTTTGAAAATGAAAATCCACAGCCCGTTTCCAGTCATTCGTCCGGGTCAGGAATGGAATGAATGAGGTCCTCATCTAGCGGCGAGGATAGGAATTGTGCCGGCTGCCGAAGCCTGTCGCACTAGTCTGGGGAAATGATTAATGAATGATAGATGACATGAAATGATATTCGAGAGTGTTGGTGGAATGAAATATGACAGGGAAAACCGAAGTACCCGGAGAAAAACCTATCGCGCCTCCGCTTTGTCCAGCACAAATTTCACATGGAGTGACCGGGATTTGAACGGAATCCAGTGGTGAGAGGCCAGCGCACTGCCGCCTGAGCCACGGAGGATCTCCTTTCCTGCTTCTTTAACGGGCGTAATTAATTAATTCCGTGGGTGACTTTCCCGCGTATTCTGACTGTATGACCTTGCCTCATGTCATTTCCACTCTGCCGATAGACAGGCGAACTTCTCTCTGGGCATAATTAAATATATTTCTCCCTGTGAAGTGAGCTTCATCAAATGAATCCAAAATTCTTAATTAATTACTTCCTCGCTAATGATATTGCCTAAATTTCTCCTAATAGAGGTTATTAGCCAACATTTTATTATTAATTTCCCGAGGTCTTCCGAAATGTTCCGTTCTCGCTCGATGATTTGGATCACCTCCTGCTGTGAGTAACAAGCAAAGGCATCATGCTACATATTTGCAAAGATGGATGCGCATTTTTCCCCTCTCGCAACTGGCCCTACATAGCCGTGCGGCGGTTCTTCTGCAATGTAGAATTATGGGCTTAGTATGTAGGCTACTGCAATAGGCTCTGCATTTCCGTACATTTTGTAGCTTTAATTTCAATTACTTTGGCCAATGAGAAACGCTGACTCGTAAGGGTAGCGATACATGTGGCATGGACCTTCTTTCCTCTACGGATGGTCGAAAATCATAAAAAATAGATTTTGTTCAAACTAACAGGAAATTGGTGCGAGCTGCATGATTATATTTTATAACTACAATAGACGATGGTAGGGACTGCGTGACGACACAAATATCTCAAAATTATCAGCCAAGTAACTTGTGCCTCTTTTCCACTGAGTCGCTCGAGTGTCAAAAATGTCTTACTAATTGTGAGATTCGGATTACAATCCGCCTCACGTTACATCTCAACCTCACCCTTTTAAGTTCTATTCAGAGTGATTGCACCTCTCACTTGTTCCCCTCTCTCTACAACAACCGTCATAACTTCGTCTGGAGAACAAGTGGCGCTGAGGCGAACTTCCTCTTGCTACTTACAGCTGAAGTCAATAATCCAAAATCCAATAATAAGGTTAGAGTTCCATGAAGGAGATGCGAACCAAGCCAATACATTGTGAGCGTCGTACAGCGCACGCTGACAAGTAGAGGAAACGTCCTGGCGCTGTATCGAGCGGAAGAGAAGATACAGCGCCACTAATTGGAGACGTGCTTCAGGCTACAATCAAGGCGGGCCCGGGGCACGGGTGAGGGTCATAACTGGATAAAGACGATAATGAGACTCCTACAAGGACCGATAACACAGACGGCCCAAATTAAGAAGCCAAGAAGAAAACAAAAATTGGGAAACAACTTTATAAAGGTAAACTCCACACCAATTCATCGAGTTATCACCAGAAAGTAGGCAACCCACCCAGGAAAAGGTAGCATTAAACCATAAAACAAGATACCGCAAGACTGTGGTCATAAAGGGTTGCCTTGCCGAGACGGTAAAGGCAGCCTCGGTCCACCTGGAAGGACGCGATTCGATCCCCCGTCGGGAAGTCGAAAAATGTAGATACGAAGTTTCCGCTTCTGGAGAGGCATATGGCCCTGAGGTTCATTCGTCCTACACCGAAAATGAGTAGCAGTTTAATTCCTGGGGGCAAGAATGGCCGGTCGTAGTGGTACCCACTCTCTCACTTGGTGCCGAAGTTAGGGATAATGGAAGCCTTTATCTTCCACTCCTCCTAGAGTCTTCATGATCTGTACGGTGATGGCTTTTTTGTTCTACTTTCATTTAACGGAACTTCGAGTTCAACTTCAGCCTTACTTATGGCTGTGTGTTGGCCATTAAGTAATAGTAAAGCCACGTCAGAATGGCTACTTTATTACTACTCCTCAATGTCCAGAAGATCAATCATATTCTCAATAATTATTGTACCGGTTGGTACACCTATACGCCGCACATTTGAATTTTCCGCCTTAAAGTACTCCTCTACTGGAGAAACTCTGAACTTTAAAAACCGAATCAACTCAACTGTTTCTCAGAAGATGTCACTGTGTGTATTTCGATTTGTTTTGTTTTTCATTGATCAAGAAGTCTGGACATTTTCTTATAGATGTCACTGCCAATAAAAACTATGATCACGCACCCTGGTACGAAGTGAAGGAACGTTTTTGAAGAAATTTTGTATTCAGAAGTTTTGGTCTTTACTAAATTGTGTTCTTTCATCTGTGGGTTGGCAATATTAATTTTTCTTTCCGTCAGTTTTGAACTTAGCCAATCCCGAATTTCTTTAATTAATTTGGGACCAATCGTGTCCTTCTTCCTCAATTTTTGGATCTGTAACTTTCAGACGACCAATAAACGTCTGTGGGTGTGTCTTAATTATTCATGAAAGGTCTCGAATCTTCCACGTGGGTATAAAAACTGCTGATTTTCTTGTCTCCCGGCCACTTCAACAACATCTAGCTTAGTGTATGGAAGTATAGCAGGGGGCGGGTAGCGCCTCTTCCTTCGGGCAGCAGCTCTTCAACAAGGTAATGGCCGTTTAACATCTTTCTTTTTTCCTTGCTAGCTCAGCAGTTTAACCCGCGGGGCAGGTCCGAAACCTTTAATATGTAACCTATAACTTAACACATGTAAATCTTTGTCCATCTTTGTAAAACTTCATATTATTTTAAATGTAAATCGGGGATAGAGAGTGTTTTACCCTCTCGAGCTCCCCTTCATTTTTTGAGTTGAGGCGACTATGTTTTCGGAACTGATTTTCTACTCTTACCTAATGTGTTAAAAATTTTTCTTATACGAGTCACCTATATAGTGTGGGAATAGCCCCTGTGTATCGACTTAGCGCCACGTAGGTTTTAACAAGCTTTCGTGTAGGAGTGCTAGTACACGCCTCCATTCATCTTGATATTTTGGGCCGTTTAATTAATCTGTTCCTTTTCCAAGAAGGCCCAGTAGGCTAGGTACAAGATACCTCTGTTTAATTCTTGTTAAGTTGTGCCTTGATGGCAAGCATTCGTAATGTATGGTATGGCCTTGAATAGGCTCGAAAGATTGAGAGCGGGTCAGCTCTTTCTGGTATTTTGAAAGGTGCCTCTGGGAGGCGTGACATTTGATAGCTGGGAGCAAGTGCTCCATTGTATTGAGGGAATTTCTGCCCTTTTCTAAAATATGTGTTTGTGAGCTGAAAGCTCAGACCTTGCAAAACTTGGGGCTCGGAGCCCAGAACTTGTTAATACCCGAAACTCGGGTTTTCGTATGTAAAATTATACCTTGTATCTGATTATTGGATAGCTGTTGATGATTCTTGTTAAAAAATGTTTTCGAATTCTATGTAAAAATTCTTAAGTTTTGAAAATATAATCTTTATTGAGATATTAATTCATCTTTCGGCCTTGTAGTTAGACCCATTCCAGCCCGCACCTTATTTCACCTCTGCTGATCCACCAAAACACGGTAACAATTATAATCGCCAGGATTGGAAATTCTGTGCCATTCCTTACTAAGACTTAATCCTTGACAGAATTAAGAAACAAATTTGGATCTTCTTGGTACATATTTAGTCACTCTTAGGAAGTCAGTAATAGAAATTACCAGCCTCTCTATGGGACTCCATCACCGATCTTCGAGAGGTAGATCAATGTAAATTGTATGTGTATGATTTATAATGAATTATTTTTCTTGAGAATCCATCTGTTAAGGGGAGTTGGATGCCCTATGTCACATGTGTTAAGACTGCCAATTTTCTGTTTTATATCTCTGAAATTTCCTCAGCTATAATTCTGAAATATTGAAATCAGTTGTTAGTATCGGTTATAACTTTACTGAACCAGAGTGATATTTATAATTTGAATATGCTATATTATTTCAATTAAACTATGCCCGGCTCTACGCCTAAATGGTTAACGTGCTGGCCTTTAGTATAGAGGGTCCCGGGTTCGATTCCCGGCCAGGTCCTGGATTTTAAACTTCATTGGTTGATTCCGATGGCTTATGGGCTGGGTGTGTGTGACTTCATCATTATCATTATTCACAGACGTGCAGGTCGCCTATATGGCGCCAATCCGAAAGACCTCCACCATTATTAATTTTAATTATATCAGTTTTTGAAAGGATTACATATTACCTAAGAAGGCGGAGAAAAGTATTTACTGAAGTTCAAGGGTACGTTCAATAAATGGCACGAGTCAAGTAATGTGAATGGCTTTTATATCGGCATTGCAATATTTTTTGTGGGAGTTAAACGCATCTTGGTTGTCTTTTCATGTCCGACTAGAGTTTGATAACAAGTAATTTATTTTATATTTATATGACATTCATTTTTTTGTTCTTAATCTATGCTCTAGATGCTACCCAGATGCTATACAGGTTTGATGGAGGATTTATTTTAAACATCCAGGATGCTGTACATTCAGAGAAGCAGTGTCCGCTTACACTGTATGTTACTCTGACATTTTTGATGCAGACACTAGGATGCTCAGCTGGATCATATTTTAACTCTTCTGTATATCTTTCAGCTTGGGTTCATCAATCGAACGATTGAGCGAATAGAGAGGATTGACATTCAACACATCTGATTGGAATGATTTTGTCTGAAGAAGCGATGATGATGATGATGATGATGATGATGATGATGATGTTTAAAGGGGCCTAACATCTAGGTCATCGGCCCCTAATGGAACGAAATAAGACGAAATGTAATGACAAATTAAAACTCCAAAATCCTCCACTGACCAGAATTAAAAACGTGAGGATGAAGAATGAATGGATGGATATGAATATAAAACAAGCAGTGGATCCTACCCACAATGCCTCACATTCACAGAAACTGACGTGAAACAATAGTATTACTGACCAAGGGACTGCTTCTATAGCACAATACTGAATCGATGATGCGTGTAGTCTAAAGGGGGTCCAAAATCCAAGTCATCGGCCCCTCATAATGGTACTTATCGCTAAGAATGTAGAACCATGGTATTTGTTATGTTGCGGTACTAATCAAAAGTAGCGTAGACTCGCGGTATTCCACACATTATGGTTCTACTCACAGGTAATGAAATTCGCACATGTAATACTAATACAGATGTACGGTTATTTTGCATATTGCGCCACCATTTACAGACAACGCAAACCTATGGTGTTCATCACATAAGTGTACTATCCACAGGGACTCATACTATCCCATGGTGTTCCTCATATAGTGGTACTAATCACAGGTACTGTAAAAGCCGACAGTGCACTCTAAGTGAGGGGCTCACCGCACAGCGCTCCTGCGTGCTACTAATCACAAACCTATTTGGTATCTAACATAGTGGTACTACGCGCAAGTAAAAGCGACCCATGGTGTTCCCCGCGTGGGTGTTCAATCAATCAATCAATACTGATCTGCATTTAGGGCAGTCGCCCAGGTGGCAGATTCCCTATCTGTTGCTTTCCTAGCCTTTTCCGAAATGATTTCAAAGAAATTGGAAATTTATTGAACATCTCCCTTGGTAAGTTATTCCAATCTCTAACTCCCCTTCCTATAAATGAATATTTGCCCCAGTTTGTCCTCTTGAATTCCAACTTTATCTTCATATTGTGATCTTTCCTACTTTTATAAACGCCTTTCAAACTTATTCGTCTACTAATGTCATTCCACGCCATCTCTCCGCTGACAGCTCGGAACATACCACTTAGTCGAGCAGCTCTTCTTCTTTCTCTCAATTCTTCCCAACCCAAACATTGCAACATTTTTGTAACGCTACTCTTTTGTCGGAAATCACCCAGAACAAATCGAGCTGCTTTTCTTTGGATTTTTTCCAGTTCTTGAATCAGGTAATCCTGGTGAGGGTCCCATACACTGGAACCATACTCTAGTTGGGGTCTTACCAGAGACTTATATGCCCTCTCCTTTACATCCTTACTACAACCCCTAAACACCCTTATAACCATGTGCAGAGATCGGTACCCTTTATTTACAATCCCATTTATGTGATTACCCCAATGAAGATCTTTCCTTATATTAACACCTAGATACTTACAATGATCCCCAAAAGGAACTTTCACCCCATCAACGCAGTAATTAACACTGAGAGGACTCTTCCTATTTGTGAAACTCACAACCTGACTTTTAACCCCGTTTATCAACATACCATTGCCTGCTGTCCATCTCACAACATTATCGAGGCCACGTTGCAGTTGCTCACAATCTTGTAACTTATTTATTACTCTATACAAAATAACATCATCTGCAAAAAGCCTTACCTCTGATTCCACTTCTTTACTCATATCATTTATATATAAGAAAATATAAAGGTCCAATAATACTGCCTTGAGGAATTCCCCTCTTAATTATTACAGGGTCAGATAAAGCTTCGCCTACTGTAATTCTCTGAGATCTATTTTTTAGCAATATAGCAACCCATTCAGTCACTCTTTTTTCTAGTTTAATTGCGCTCATTTTTACCAGTAGTCTCCCATGATCTCCCCTATCAAATGCTTTAGACAGGTCAATCGCAATACAGTCCATTTTACCTCCTGAATCGAATATATCTGTTCTATCTCGCTGGAATCCCACAAGTTGAGCTTCAGTGGTATAACCTTTCCTAAAACCGAACTGCCTTCTATCGAACCAGTTATTAATTTCGCAAACATGTCTAATGCAATCAGAAAGAATGCCTTCCCAAAGCTTACCTGCAATGAATGTCAAACTTACTGGCCTGTAATTTTCAGCTTTATGTCTATCACCCTTTCCTTTATACACAGGGGCTACTATAGCAACTCTCCATTCATCTGGTATAGCTCCTCCGACCAAACAATAATCAAATAAGTACTTCAGATATGGTACTATATCCCAACCCATTGTCTTTAGTATATCCCCAGAAATCTGATCAATTCCAGCCGCTTTTCTAGTTTTCAACTTTTGTATCTTATTGTAAATGTCATTGTTATCATATGTAAATTTTATTACTTCTTTGGCCTTAGTCTCCTCCTCTATCTCGACATTATCCTTGAAACCAACAATCTTTACATACTGTTGACTGAATACTTCTGCCTTTTGAAGATCTTCACATACACACTCCCCTTGTTCATTAATTATTCCTGGAATGTCCTCCTTGGAACCTGTTTCTGCCTTAAAATACCTATACATACTCTTCCATTTTTCACTAAAATTTGTATGACTGCCAATTATGCTTGCCATCATGTTATCCTTAGCTGCCTTCTTTGCTAGATTCAATTTTCTAGTAAGTCCCTTCAATTTCTCCTTACTTCCACAGCCATTTCTAACTCTATTTCTTTCCAGTCTGCACCTCCTTCTTAGTCTCTTTATTTCTCTATTATAATAAGGTGGGTCTTTACCATTCCTTACCACCCTTAAAGGTACAAACCTGTTTTCGCATTCCTCAACAATTTCTTTAAACCCATCCCAGAGTCTGTTTACATTTTTATTTACCGTTTTCCACCGATCATAGTTACTTTTTAGAAACTGCCTCATGCCTGCTTTATCAGCCATATGGTACCGCCTAACAGTCCTACTTTTAAGACCTTCCTTTTTATCACATTTATTGTTTACTACCACAAAAACAGCTTCATGATCACTAATACCATCTATTACTTCAGTTTCCCTATAGAGCTCATCTGGTTTTATCAGCACCACATCCAGGATATTTTTCCCTTTGGTTGGTTCCGTCACTTTCTGAATCAGCTGTCCTTCCCATATTAACTTCTTTGCCATTTGTTGGTCATGCTTCCTGTCGTTCGCATTTCCTTCCCAATTGACATCTGGCAAATTCAGATCTCCCGCCACAATCACATTTCTTTCCATGTCGTTTCCCACATAGCTGACTATCCTATCAAATAATTCCGAATCCGCGTCAGTGCTACCCTTTCCCGATCTGTACACTCCAAATATATCAAGTTGCCTATTATCTTTAGGAATGAGCCTTACACCTAGAATTTCACGTGTCTCATCTTTAACTTTTTCGTAGCTTACAAATTCTTCTTTCACCAGAATGAACACTCCCCCTCCCACCATTCATATCCTATCTCTACGATACACACTCCAGTGCCGTGAGAAAATTTCTACATCCATTATATCATTTCTCAGCCATGATTCAACTCCTATTACAATATCTGGTAAATATATGTCTATTAAATTACTTAATTCTATTCCTTTCTTTACAATACTTCTACAGTTCAACACTAACAATTTTATGTCATCCCTACGTGATTTCCAGTTCCCTGTTCCCTTATCACCGCTCCCTAGGCCATCCCGTTTCCCTGAATGTACCTCCCTATTACCCTTCCAAACAAATTTCCTAACTTATATGTACCACTGCGGTTTAAATGAAGGCCATCTGAGCGCAGATCCCTATCTCCTACCCACCCATTAGGATCTAGAAATTTCACTCCCAGTTTCCCACATACCCACTCCATAGCCTCATTTAAATCCCTAATCACCCTCCAGTCAGTATCCCTCCTACACAGTATTCCACTAATAACAATCTCCGCTTTCTTAAACTTCACCCTTGCTGCATTTACCAGATCCCACACATCTCCAACTATGTTGGTACTTATATCAGCTTGCCTTACGTTGTTGGTACCAACGTGAAACACTACCACCTTCTCCTTCCCCTCCTCCCTCTCTTCTACTTTCCTCAACATCTGCCTCAACCTAATTCCTGGATAACATTCTACCCTGGTTCCTTTTCCTCCACACACTTTCCCCACGTGTCTAACGATGGAATCCCCCATGACCAGAGCCTCAACCCTCCCCACCTCATCTGATCCCCTCCCCTCCTGGTCAGCCCTATCTTCTCTCACTGCTGCAGAAGCTACTTCCTCCTCCCTTTTCTCCTTCCCATGACCCTGTTCCACCTGTCTTTTCCTATCCTCTACTCTACATTTCCCTTTCCTACCTTTTCCCTTCCTCCTACTTCCACGCATCTCAGCAACAGTTCCCTATCCCTCATCTTCCCTCTGTTGTTCTACCTGGAGTGACTCGTACCAATTTCGCACAGACACCTGTCCTGAATTCTGATCCTGAATAGAGCCCTTAGCCTGCAATCTCCTTCCCCTTAGAACATTAGACCACCTGTCTTCTACAACTCCTCCCTTTCCTTCACCTCCCTCTTGTACACCTACTGTAACCTGTACATTGTTTGAGGGAGTCCTATCTTCCTTCCTGTCTTCTGTGAGAATCCTAATTATCTCCCTCAAACTTTCCAACTCCTCCCTCATATCCCTCAATGCCTCACCACACCCACAATAAGTACACTCGCGCTCCTTAGCCATTCTTTACGGGGGGGAAAAATTAAATTAAAAAATAAAATAACTTATTTGCAAAAAATAAATGAACGAAGGGATATATTGTCTGGGATAGTACACAACAATAAGGTAATTAATATACGACTACACTACAATACTACTTAGTCGTGCTCTAATTTTTTAAATTCTACAACTCCTAACAGGATAAAAACTGCTGTTAATTACTGAATATCGAAAGTAATACACAAGAACTACACAATTCCAAACTGCAATTAAGCCTATCCTAATTACAACAACAGTATTTTAGTAAGAGTTTCTACGGATACCTCTACTACACCAGTACTACACAAATATTTTACAATAATAAAATAAGCACACTCTATTCTAATAGGATATTACTCGTATACTACTGCACAGTACACTACAGTAATTTTTAAACTACTTTCAGACGTATCCTAATTACGATACCGGTACCGTACCGTAGGTCACTACTAAGCACAACAGAATCACAAGTAATCACAAGTAGTTTCATGGTTCTAATACAATCATCCCTTGGTCGCCCCTTTTAGTCGCCCCTTACGACAGGCAGAGGATACCATGGGTGTTTTCTTCGTCTGCGTCCCCCACCTACAGGGGCTTCTGAAAAAGTTGAATCTGACGTAGTTAGCTAAGTCTGTTGGCAGGTCTTCACATGTCCACGAAATGTTTGTGAATATTGAAGTTTTTTATGCTCAGATATTTCAATTTTAAATTGACCCCTCAGTTGAGCGTGGATTTTTTCCCGTAATATAGCAAAAAGTGACTACGTTAATTCTTGAAATCGTGATAGATCCTATGGGTGATAAGAGAGAAGTGTGATGCTGGGTGCACATTGTAACCGTGCCCGTCGTGTTATTGTAAGGCCTTGGAAGGGGTGAGTTAGCCTGGCTCCGGCCGTGAGTAACGTCACTGAGCTAGAGCCCTGACTGTTTGCCACGCCACAATCAATCAGCAACGTGCTAGGTGCGCAAGGGTGACCCCTTCTACCACCACTCTGTTATCGCCCTGTTCTCTATGCTGAAGGCCTCTGGCAGTGCGAGAAGGAACTAGAAAGTGAATCCAGATAATTCGAATTCGAGAGGTCTCTAGAAGATTTTCCTTTCGCAAAGTACCTGGAAGGGGCCGGCCTCCCTATTTAAGGCAGGCCGGACGAGTTCAGTCAGAGAGTTAGTGCCGTTGAAGAAGTGTTGTGTGCGAACAGTGTGTGGAATACTGTGTATGAGAGTATTCCGGTAGAGTCAGCCAGTCAGTCAGCGGTTCAATGCAGTGCAGCAAGGACAGTTCTGTCCTGTCCGTCGTCGAGGACTGGAGTCTCTCGTGTCCAGTTGCTGTGATTGAACGTGTTTTCCGCCGGAGTAGCGTGAGAGAAGTCGGCAAGGGACAGTGAAAAATGTCTGTTGTGATTGTATGGATAGCATACGACATAAAAGATTGTGAGACTGTGGCGCGCGAGCTGTGAACTAAGTGGCTATGATAGCGTACTACGAGAGTAACTGTGGAACTGACTTAAGACTATGTGACAGTTGTGGAAGAGTGTGTAATGTGATTGTTTTAGTTTATAAGCGATAGAGTGAGCAATTAGTATGACTGAATGGTGAGAGCAGAGAGAGCGCGAATTTGTGCAAGTGTGTGTACGATGTAGTGTAAGTTGAGGTCCTGGTGTGTCTGTGTAGTGTGTAAGCAATTAGTAGTAATTAGTAAATCAGTCATAGAATTTTAACAGTACCAGTTGTGTCTGAATTTACTTACCCTCCTTTCGTTACAATGTTATTTCAATCCTCTCAGTTTTAATTACTGTACTGATGGAGTGGAATCATGGGAATCACTGTACGTACTTAAGTGTTAATATAAGGAAAGATCTTCATTTGGTAAACACATTAAGGAGACTGTAAGTAAAGGTTACCGATCTCTTCATATAATTATGAGGGTATTTAGAGGTTATAGCGGGGATGTAAAGGGATGTGTATATAACAGACGTTGATCCTCTTCTTCTTTTTATTTATCTTTCTCTTCTTATAGTATTATGAAAGGTAGATGGCTTCTTTAACACGGCAAACGCCACTGCTTCACTGAGCATAGGATTTAATTGTCAAAGAGCTGAAACAACGAGGAGTGCATTTCTTCAACCGCATAAAACAATGAATTATTTACTTCTTTCACAAACCGCCTACAGATTTTATAGGAAGTTCCCATTAAACTGTACATGTTATTTAACAACAGTTAGTTGTTTCATTATTTATTCTTTAGATCCTTCTTTGGATCAGTGGTGGAGAATGGACCTTCATATTTCATACGAGCGGGTTCCAGCCCCGTAGATGTAGTCAGATTTTTGAAGAACGGGGGAAAATTTCCAATTGACATTCCACGTCGAACAACATTAGCAAGTAAAGGATGGCAGATCTTGTGTTTAGCCTACAAAATTAATTAAACGACAACAAAAGGTCATCAAACAGATTGGTGGTTTCTCTCACATCTCGTACAGTAAAATAGAACGTCGAAATTGACAAACTACAGTCTGCATGACATCAAAATACTTGCAACACAGTTTCTGAGGCCAGATTATGATGATGATGATGATGATTTTAATGTTATTTGATTTACGTCCCACTAACTACTTTGATGGTTTTCGCAGACGCGAGGTGCCGGAATTTTGTCGTCAGGAGGTCTTTTTCGTGCCAGTAAATCTACCGACACTAGGTTGTCGTATTTGAGAACCTTCAAATACCATCGGACTGAGCCAGGATCGAACCTGCCAAGTTAGGGTCAGAAGGCCAGTGCCTCAACAGTCCAAGCCACTCAGCCTGGTATGATGATGATGATGATTATTATTATTATTATTATTATTATTATTATTATTATTATTATTATTATTATTATTATTATTATTATTATTATTATTATTATTATTATTATTATTATTATTATATACTTGTAAAATGAATGGCGTGTAGGTTAATAGATTAGATGCTAGCTTTGCAGCCGGCGGCCGAGGTTCGATACCCGGTCGATCCCAGTTTTTGAGTGTATCAACTAAACGCATTTTCAGTTAAAACGAAACCTCCAAGTGGACTAAAACTGAACCTTTATGCGCATTGACGTGCGTGGCAGGTGAGACCCTAAAGCACACACACACACTAACATGTTTGTTTACATCAGTCGCTTCCTTATATCCTCCAGACTTAAAGTTACAATCTCGAAACATAAACATTGTTAGTAAAATTAATCCGAAGTCCCAGATGTGCTTGTATGTATTTTACATAAGTCTTACAGTCCCTGCACGGAGTATAGTAAGGACTCGATATCTCAAGCCTTATGTTTGCAAGTTACTAAAGTTTGTTTATATTACCAATCCTACAGTACAATCCAGCAGGTGCAGGTCTTTCGAATTGACACTGTCTGTGAGGTTGGGGTACAAACACCCAGCCCCCGAGCCACAGGAAGTAACTAATGAAAGTTAAAATCCCCGACACGGCCGGGAACCGAACCGAGATCCCTTGGACCAACGACCAGCATGCTAACCATTTAGCCATGGAGCCAGACAAACTCGTGTCCTCATCCTGAGGTAGTGCAGCTTTCTCCAGGTAAACGTCCAATTGAGGTGAGCTGCATGTACCATTTTAACCACATACTAGCCCACTTGCCATTCTCAAACTTCTGGCAGCACCGGGAATCGAACCTCGGCCTCCGAGGACGGCATTTAATTGTGCAAACCGTCACGATGCGGAGGCGGACATTCCAGCCATGAAGCATGCCTAACAGAAGTCGAACTTCTGGATGTTATCGACTGAATGTTCAATAAACATTCCTCACTTTGCTCGTACGATGCACACAACGAAAGAAACACGACGATGAGGAAAAGAAGAAGGGCCTTTCATTAAATGGCATATGGCTTTTAGTGCCGGGAGTGTCCGAAGACAAGTTAGGCTCGCCAGGTGCAGGTCTTTTGATTTGACACCCGTAGGCGACCTGCGCGTCATGATGAGGACGAAATGATGATGAAGACGACACGTACACCCAACCCCCGTGCCAGCGGAATTAACCAATGATGGTTTAAATTCCCACCCTGCCGGGAATCGACCAAAGGCCAACACGCTAACCATCTAGCCATGGAGCCGGACGTGGTCACATTAAAAGAATGAATCAAGAGAGGTTGGACAAACAAATACTCCTACAAGAAAAGTGAAAAACACAGCCTGGGTGGCTTACACACGCGCAGAAAGGCCTAGCAGAAGTGGGTGTAAAGGAGGAAGATATACAGGACAGAACAACCTTTAGGAAAAAGGTTGTAGGAGTGAATGTTGCACTCGGATAGCCTCTGGCCAAGCCATGGAACATCTCGGCGGAAGAAAGACAAAAGAGAAGCCAAAGACTTACGGATCTTTGGCGAGAATGCGAAGAGGAAGGCATCAGACTGCGTGACAGAAGGGCAGGTAGATTGTGTAAACGTGGCCCACAGATGGCCGTATTGATGAATGAATAAATGAATGAATGAATGAATGATAATAATATAACCGAAGTTCTTTATGTGGCAGAAACCCTGACCATCTAAGCAGCAAAACCATTGCAGAACCTAGAGGTCAGCGAAAGGCCTGAGAAAGATACTAGACCCAAAGATTATAAACAGAGAAATATACTACAGACCCAACGAGAAAGATGCTTTAAGCAAGTTTTACAATTATGAAAATACGCCTCAGTTTTTATGGATGCTAGGAAGGTTGAGAGATTTGAGACTAACAAGCATAACCCACATACAGTAATTAACTCACCCGAGAAAACATTTCTTTGGTACAAACAGGTTAAAGAACTTTTCTATCTCCCTGAAACACTATGATAGAGAAACTTTCCGAAGAGTTATACAAAAACTCACAAACCGAGTTTGAGAAAGGATTGAGACGAAAGAGATCAGAAGAAGCTAAACAACAATAAATTCAAAGAATGAAATATATATAAACAAGGAAGAAAGCCCTCAAGAAGGCACAAGCAACTCCAACAGCCTAAGATCGTTTTAATTAACTTTCGTAGTCTATAGTTAGCTCTTCTGAAAATACGAGCAATTTGACGTAATAATCAGTTATTTCATTCTTCTCTTTTCCTGTATTTTCGACTGTTGTAGAACATCAATCCAGACTGCAGAGATAGAAAGGAGCAAGGCGCAGATACCAGAAGATTGTGGCGTTTCAGGAGTGAAAAGTAAGTTGACCTTTTTATCTCTGTAACAAAGTTAAGTAAAGCAATTCTCGGAAGATGATGACATTATGGGCAACTTTAACGAGAGTACGGGTTGAGTCTCAAAGGTATAGAGAAGCCTCTTATAAATGAATGTACTTTAATTCGCTTATAAAGTGAAAACTTAAATGTTGCGGAAGATGGAAGGAAAGTGTCATGATAGAAATATTATCTTCTTCCCATGTAAGTGAAGGTGCCCAGGGCGACATACGTCCTAAGATGAGACTGAAACATATTCTCATTGCACAATTTGGTAACCCAAGATTTGAAGATCTGCATTTCGATCAATATCACACAGCTTGTGGAAATCCTACGACAAATGGTGGGCTGATTTTGTCAGTTAGTAAGGTAATGGGTTTGCACCTGGCGTCGTTTTGTTGCCAGTTTTGAGTGAGTACATTGATCTATTAAGGGGAAACTGATACATTTTGAGGGACTTTTACGCGGAAAGTACAGACAGTAGCATGTGTAATGCTTGTGGTTTTGGTGGAGGGAAATCGGAAGTGTATCTTCTAGTATTTATTGTATATTGTTTTCGTTAAAAGTCTATATCTCATTTAAAATGGGATATTACTCTTATATTCCATCTGAACTACTTGTATTGCAAAACGACTATGTTAAAACGAAATTTTGACTACTAGAAGAGTTCTGTAAAAGGTGCCTTCCTCTACAATGCGTACTTTTAGAGAATATGTTTCTTGAATCTGAAAAGTTTAATTTTTTCAAAATGGCTTCTGGATTTTGTCAATACATCCCTGTATTGTCAGGATCTTCTTATGCATCTCTAAAAAGTTTCCTTTCTAGTCTTTTATGACTTGTTGTGGAACTATATGTCATATCGTTCTTTCTTCCATCGGCTGCTTATATCCTCTCCCTGTCAATATTTCTTAGTGCTCACTACAAGGGAAAAGCCTAATGTCTTCAGTACCCGACTCCTCACACTGTTTCCTTGGTTGCAGTTTGCTATTGTACCATAAATGCCAAAATGCAGAGTATTTAACCCACAAACACACTCTTCGTGATCACTGAACAAATTAAATTGTTCACGTTCTAATTAGGATTCAATGTATTTCGACATAAACATTTCTACAAAAGTTCTGGCTATTAGACATCATCAACAGTAAAATCTTGCCTTGTAGCATAATTTACCCGTAATATCCCTGCAAGCGTTAAATGTCTTCACCACTTTCCCTTTGCTTCAAGGCTGAGTGGAATGATAAATCAAAGTTTGCCTTGAAGGGGAATGTTAGAATTAATAATTGGTACAAAAATCGGAAACGCAATATTTCTTTTGTTTTGACCACGTCCGGCTCCCTTTACTGCCCATTGTATGCGTTACCACAATCACTAAAATATTACTTCAGTATTGTTGCCATTGATGCTTTTACGGCCCGTACAGGGCCTATACAGTATCATGTCTGCTTTAGTATTTTTAAATTATAGGAGCACCGAATAAGTTGGTCGCGAGATTAGGGTCGCGTAGCTATGAGCTTGCATTGGGGCTTAGATTACAAGGAATACAAAGCCTGCTCACTTGCAGCGCTCTCTTCAGAACCTGTGTCCGCGTGGTAGTGCGCGTCTTGACCACTGTAGCGCTAGTATGCCACTTCATATCAGCACTCGCTAGCAATGCTAACGGGAGCTAAAACCAGCACAAATTTACCTTTACACTATACTTCCCGTATATTATATACGTTACTGAGCAGAATGAAGTAGAAAGTAATAAATGTTCACCTTTTACGCCTAGGAGTTCAATTCAGCTGTGGATTTTCATTTCAGATAACACACATAACTGTCGAAATTTATGTCTGGCATTTAAAATGGTATAAGGTCTGCACTAGATATTTTTACTACCGCACTGTAGATTTTCAGTGAAAAGGAACGACTTTAACCGTTTTCCTTGATATTTTCTTCTCATAAATTGTTTTTCTTCTCAAGAAGTATTCTCGGCGATAATCATCTGTCATGCCGTTAGCGTAGTTAGTGATAGAGGGGCGCAGACATTTCGGAAGTATTATTCTGCTTAGTTCCTCAGGATGATCACTTTTCCCACACTGTAGAATAGGATTTTTACCAACATGTGGCAATATTATTTCGGTTATTTGTGCTATTTTTGGACTGTCCAGCGTTACCAATATCATTTCGTCCGTTACTTGCCCCAGTTTCATCAGCAGTGAAATAAAACTGGGCTTTGGATACCTGAGACCATCTCTGTTTTTGATTTTTATTAATGACGTTAGTGAAGATGGACTCTGGATACTACCCATTTTAACAACACACTCTTCACATGGCACGTGGTCTTCGACAACTCTTACCAAATACCCTCCAATATATGCCGTTGCAGCACTCGACATAGAAACGCATGGTGCTCCTTCGGCTTCCTTTTCGATGCTTTCCAGTTGTGTTTGAAAATTTCTTTCTAAGCCAGGATTCGTCGCTGCCGGTTCATCCGCGTGTGCGATTTGTTCACTAACTAACGGTTGCAAAAGTTGGAAAAGATACATTTTATTTATTTTGTTCCTAAAAATAAGAAGAAAACCATTTAGAGGCTTATATGAGACCATTTATTCCTTTACTGGTTATTTTTCACGAAAAACTGAAAGGTAAAAAGGAACTACTTATATATTATGTCACTTTACGTTCCACAACTATTGCTCTCTTCCTCCTGCATAGACGAGCACATTAACTTACGCTCCGTGTTAAGAATGGGCAGCTGCACTCTTCGAATATTCCAAGGTTCAAATCACAGTTTCGACACTGGCAATTCTCAATGTGAGTTTCGTTTATAGTATACCACGTAAATAATGAAAGTATAAGAGAGCCTTCAAGTGCTGGGGTACCTACTCCAATATCTGTGCTCAATACGATGACCATGACACCCAAGGAGTCTGGCATTGCTTATGCCTTCCCAAATAATATGCTAATGTTGACGAATTATGCTACTTAGATTCCAAAATGGGTAAAATATAAATATCTAAATAAATTCAGTGTTAGTTTTAATCTTATACCAGTTGTATAGTATTATTAGAAGTAATTTCACATACCGTAGTGTATATGAGTTGACTATGTTTGTAAGATATTATAAGTAGAATTTTGTAAACAATATAAATTTATTAATGATGATGTGTGTGTTTAATAGAAAAAATTATTAGCGTAAATTGTATAATATTGTATTCTAGGAAAATTTTCTTCGTCTCCTGTTAATTTAAAATTTAGTGCTTGACAATAATGTATTTTAGTGTACCATTTGCCACCGAGGTAGACACCTCATTTGCAAATAAAGAGATTTTGATTTTGATTTTGAATTATGTAACTACTAAATATTTTCATTCCTCCCCTGAAGAAGGAGGCGGGCTTCCTAGACGGTGACACCGTCTCTCGGGCCAGGAGATTAATATCGAAGATAATATTATTATTATTATCAGAACAGGAGGAATAATAATAATAAGTAACCTGATTTTTTCCGTCACATGGTCTGCATATTTACTGCACCATACCTTGTCTGCTTATTGCTTTAGTCCATAATTCCCTAGTTGGCTCTTTGCAAGGGAATTCCTGGAAACTAGTTCCAGGAACTTTATTTCTAGAGCCTTGTTTACAAAACGGTACGCAACAGTACACATTGTAATATAATTGACGTATTTTAACAATATGACGTCACCAGTAAGCATACAACATGTAGAAATACCGCCAACCGAGGTGTTCATGTGAGGTTGAATTGCAGCGACTCTAGCGGCAAATATAGCATCCACAGGGCAAGGAGCTATGAGTGGCTATTGGACAGGCCTTGTATTCCTTGTAGGCTAAGATTGGAGGGGAGGGGATGGTGGGTTCGAATCCCACCGTCGGCAGTCCTGAAGAAGGTTGTCCGTGGTTTCCCATTTTTCACACCAGGCGAATGCTGGGGCTGTACCTTAATTAAAGCCGCGGTTGCTACCTTTCCAATCCTTTCTCATCTTTGCGTCGCCAAAAATCTTTGATGTGTTAGTGCGACATTAAACCACTAGCAAGGGAAAGAAAGAAATTGGGGAGTTTTATTTTATTAGACTTGTACTATAATGCTGTCTATGTATGTTTACCTTTTGGTAGACATGACCATCTTTTGTCAAATGAAACCAAGAATAATTCTTAACGATTTTCGGATTCTTTGCTCCACATCTTCAGAAGAGAAAACACGTTTCTCCATGAGAAAAAGTACTCTAGCAATGAAAGCTTGAACTTGAAAATACTGGACCGTCGGTTTATTGTAAGTAGTACTCTTGTTCGTCACCAGATGGCTTTCCGTGTGGGAAGTGACGACACCAAAGTAAGATAATTCCTGTGCAATGCGTTCAATACGTCTGTCTGTGGCGAAACAGACAGCAAAGTCAGCAAATTGATCAAATACGATATGGGAGGAATATGGTAGAATTAATAAAATAAAATGAAGTGCAACGAAAGACCGACAAGAACAACCGAACTGAATAAGGACAAAGAAAAAGTTCCGAGAGGATTTCGCTGCGAAGGACACACAACGAATTTAGATATGTTTACCGTAATATTTGATTCATTTTTACACAATCCTTGGCAATGAGAGTTTAAATAAAACACACAATTTCTCGCATCATGGGGTAAATATTGTTGATTTATTTTCAGAGAAAGACAAACAGTGCTTGGTGTCTAAAATAATTTCATTTCAGAATTGAATTTTAGCTGCAAAGGCTGCTAAAGACGTCGTAGCTACTACACCTCACCGATATCTTATACACAATACGTCAGCATATAACCTGTTGCCACGCATACTGTCATGTTAGATAGAAACCTTCTTCATTTTAAATGCACAAGGACTATGAAAATAATTGACTCAATATGATATTTTCTCTTGATTTAAAAAGTACTTTAAATTGTTCATATTGAACCCGACAGGGGCATGATCCAAGGACCTTAGGTTGATATCGATATCCGTAATTACGCACGCAATGCTATTAAAGGGAAAGAACGCTGAAAATGATTAATATTCATATCATTAATGGAGGTCATACCGGAACTAATTAATATTCATACCATTGAGATAGATAAATTGTGTATTTTAAAATTATTTTACGAGATTTCTTTGTCTGCGACTTATTGCGCAGTATTATCCTTTGTGTAGCGGGGGCCCCGCAGATGAAGCCAAGCCAACTTAGACCCGGGAGGGGTTACGAATGGGGATTCCCTGTGACATCACTCGAGAGAAGACATCCCTCCTCAAGGCTCACAGAATGAGGGGAAACTAACTTTTTCGAAACGGAATATAGGAGCCATCTTGGAATCGGACTGGCCAACTTAATTACCTACGAGGTAGAAAATTAATAAAACTCGAATTAGGGGATCATCTCCCGATTTAAAAGGGATAAATGTTACTGGGACATTTATTTAGAGTGTTTAATGTCCTCTTCCGTGATAACTTTCAGCAGAAGAAAGAATACTGTGTTGTTTCTGCGTGGAAAAGTACTGGGGCCATCTGGTTAGTCTCATGACACGTCCTCGACGGAGGGACTTCACCCCGTGTGGTAGGGGAAGCAGAACATATTTTAATTAATTTAAAGAGATTCACCGAAGGATAATTGAGTGGTTATGTCTCAATCGCACCAACTAGATACTGGTCACCGACCATCCGCACTATTTTACCTCGAGTACGCCGGGAATAGGCGCTACACAAATTAGTGGAAGGGGTATCGCTCCCTAGTAAAAACTACTGCAGAAAGGGAGAAGAGTCAGTCGGGATTTGTGGCTTACGGACGGCGAAGCTTCGTGCCGTCGAGCTTCCAGCGATCTTTTGTTTAAGTGAATTTCAATTTAATTTACAAGTGAAATCGCGTACTGTGCGTAAATATTGCAGAGATTGGATAGACGTGATGCTAGTGTCTAAACTTTAAAGATCAGGGACGTGTCGCGAACATTAAATATAATTTGTAATAATATTATTATTATTATTACTACGGCGCTACTGTGTCGAGTAGTAACAAAGGTACGCGGAATCCGATACTGAATCGTGGATTGCGGAGTGAGGTCCGATATCGTGGCTGGACGTTCACACTGAATGTAACTACACAAATCTTGGAATAAATAGTGACGTGTTGTGTGCCTCAGGAATACTGCCAGCGGTTTCGTCAACTTAGAACAATGGACTCCCGGTTGGAAAGAAGAATGGTGCCTCCAGTAACTGCTTTGGTGCCTATGGATCAGCACTAAACCAGCCATGGACTCCCTGAGCTGACAACGGGTCATCGAGATGGAGATGAGTATAAATCATAATTAATATGACGAAATCAGATTGGGCGGGGAACAGTTATCATTACCTGACGCTATAATGTTAAAGATTGTAACTTCAGTAATGTAGATGTGCTACCATGATACACGTAGCTTCTATTTACTTTATTTAGTTAGTAACACGTCTGAGCAATCAATTGTAAATAAAGGGGTAATACGATAAGTTTGCATGCAGTAGTATTTTGACTTTATCATTTTATTTGGGGAAACTTGTAATTATTGATGCGTCAGGAGACTAATTGTTAGTAATTCAGAGTAATTCAAGTTAGGTTGTAGTTAGTCCAGTGATGATAATGCATGGCTGGTAAATAGTGTAATTTTATTCCGTGAGCACCCAGAACTACGAGATGTGACTTCGGAACTGACACCCAGGCCTCCACTGACATATATTTAGATAGGAAGTGTACGATTTAATTGGAAGGCTTATCACAATTTAAGTGCAAATTGAGGAATATTTAATTCATAATTGTATTACCGCGTGATGATTTATCAGAAACCACGATTTAGATATGGATTAATTACACCGTTATTACGAGGAAGTTAATTATGATCATGCAGTATGGTCTAATTTCCAGGTAAGTCGTGTAGGGAGATGGTGTAATGATGAACCCAATAATAATAATAATAATAATAATAATAATAATAATAATAATAATAAATTGTAGTTATGGTAATCATGCAAGTATTGGTATCATAGAAACCGGTGTCGCGTCGCGGGATCATGATATTGTAAACGAATGTGTATGTTGAATTGAAGTGAAGTATTGAGAGCCGATGTAATTTTGTTTAATGAACAATGAAGTTCAGTTTATTAGTGAACGATCCCCGAGATGGGGTGTTTTGTTAAGAAAAGGGCGTTATGCCTGTGAAGGCCGAGGCCACTGACCACCCGCCGTGCAAAGGGGCTGGGGCAGTTGACCTAGTGAGGAGAAGTGTTGTTTTTTTTGTATGCTCTTTCGCTCGTGTAAGGGGGAGCCTTGAGTTGAAGAGAATGAGGGCGGAAGAATCGCCCAATAATGAAATATTCAACACGCCAGAATGATGTAGTCGCTAATAAATGACACGGCGATTGTTACCAGTACTTGTCAGCTTACTGTCATTACACACTTGAGTATAATCTAGCTTAGGGTTTTCAGAGTCCCACTTCCATCCCAAGGGGTGTTAGTTCAGTTCCCGACAGCGGCATTGGTACCCCAATGCTCAACCGAAGGCTGGATGTCTCACGTGTTTACTGTATATAATTTGTGTTCTTTAAGGGTTTATGTATCTTGTTGTGATTATAATTGAGTTGCCGATGGTGTTGACCATCGGGGTGGTGAATTGTATACAAGTGAGGGTCGGTTCAAACCCGGGCGTTTGTTCCACATTTTTATGAGTTCGTTCTTGGCATTTCGTTGGGGAATAGTTGTGTGTTTAGTATAGGGATTGCTCAGATTCGTTGCATGCATGTTAATCCTATTGATCAATGATGTCACATAGCCTCAGTGTCTATGATAAGTGTTTTCCCGTTCGAATCTCGTCATAATGGATCGCTCTGCGATAGATAATACTCGGATCCATCACATACGACGAAAAGTCGATAACAAACAACAACAATTGATAATAATCCATGTAATTCATTTGTATATAAATGCGTCATTACCATCATCATCATTAAGGCCTAATAAACCACTTGTATTAACCTAAACTTTAACCCGAATGTGTTCTCATTGTAATTAGGTATGATCCGTCTCCTACCCTGTATGCCTTTAAGCTTAGTCTTGTTAAGCGCCTATTTGTTTTATTCCAACCCGTTAACGCCCTGTAGATATCATGCCGGAGCCATTAGGCGTAGGGACGGGTGCATACTAAAATGGCGCCCAACGTGGGGCGTGTTCTAATGTTAAGTAGGCGCGTATATTTATTCTACATGACTTTTACACGTTGTGCACCATACTAAAATATCAGTCCAACGTGGTGCGAAATAAAAGGGCGTAAGTAAACTGTGGGGGCTCGATATGTCCGTAAATAAGGGCTACCCAGATTTAGGAAATTTAGCGCCATATAGAATGACATCCAATGTCTGGCTATATAAATACGGCCCAAGGTGGGACATATTCTACGGTTTAATAGGCGTATTTTGATGTTTAATAGGCGCATAATTATCCCACCTATTGCATACTATTAATGCAAAGATAGGGGCGTGTTGTGTTGTGTACTAGGCAAGGCATACTTGTGCGGCTTCCAGGAGTGGGCACGATTATTTTGGTAACCCATGTCTGCTTCTGACATTTCCACGCGAGGCCCAGTTCATTATGATTGAATAAGTGACACCTTGATGTCAATATTAAATCGTTTTATGAATGAGAACACAGTCATGGTCCAATGATATGGGCAGAGCCATGACATTCGCGTCAGCAGGGGCGTATCCAAAATTCAAGGGGATTAGTTCGAATCCCGGGAAACAATAAAATGAATTTCCCATAAGTGAGGTTTGAAGTGAATAGTGGCTTTTTCTTAGTGCATATCTATTCACGGATATTAGCCAGTGGTGCGTGTTTCGTCACCAAACAACCTGCTATTAGGAAATATATGTTACGTCAGTATAACCGTGGATGAGAAGAGGTAACCTCACGCCTACTTTTCTTTTTCGAGTGGCAGTAGGTTGATTTCATGGGTTCAGTTTGAGATTCTGATGACTTTGTGTGTTTGAAGGACCTCAATGCTGAGGGCATGGGTTGATTTACTGGCACTATACCACATGTGTTGGTATTTAAAATCGAGCCCAATTTTAGAATTACAGGTCAACCGGCAACTGTATTAATTGAATTTGAGGGCTAATATTATAATCATTTCCGGAAATTTCCCGTTGCCTTCTTATATAAATTTCATGAACCTTAATGATGTTAGGCGGTTAGGCAGCTTCAATGATAGCCGTTTTTGAGGCTTAATTTGCAATGATGATTAAAGTAAAGATTATTTGAAGCTGGAAAAACGTAAAGTTTGGATAGAGGAATCCTTTCTTTCAAAATAAATAATAATTATATATTGTTGTGGTTTGTTGACGCCGACGTTAGCGAGGGGGGTCCTGTCATCTCAAAGGATAGCGACATGGATAGTGAAGCCATGCGGGCTTTGATGGACGCCTTTAAGGCACTCGAAAATAGGATGGAAGAGAACAGTGCGCAGATCAGGGACAGTGTGAAGGACGATATTAAGACGCTTGAAAATAAGATGGAGGAGAATAGTGCGCAGATCAGGGACAGTGTGAAGGACGATATTAAGACGCTTGAAAATGAATGCAAACAGGGGCGTGCAGAGGTCAGAGAACAACTAGAGAACTTTGACGGTAAATTAACACATTTTGAGGTTAAATTGGAAGAAAACCGAACCGAGACTAGTAAGATGATTGAGGAGAAATGCAGTAGTCTAATGAACAAAATTCAGGAGGTTCAACAACAATGCGAAAAGGGGGCTAAGGAACTAAGCGATAAAATAGACGCGGTTTCTCAGCTCAATGCCGTTGTTGAAATAAAGGTCGAGGGAATAGTTGAGCGGCTTGGTCAGGTTGAGACCGGTATCGAGAGAGACATAACTCACGTGAATGGCGAAATCGTGGATGTTAAAGAGGAAATCGATCGGCTGAATGGTGAGATGGAACAGGTCAGGTCCAAAGCGAATGACCGCGACACGAAGATCGAAGAGATAGTGGAGCAGGTCAAGGACAACCAGATAAATATCAGGATCGTTGAAGAAAGGACGGAGAAAGCCTTGGCGGTAATTGAGGCCCTAGACGAAAAGATTACGTCAGTATCGCAAGCAGCGCAGTCCGATACGAAACTAACTTTTGCCAGGTTACGGAAGGAAGTGTCAGGACAAATAGTAGGAGAGACTGCTAAACAGATCCACGAATGGAGCGAAGAGAAAGGCTCGAAAATGATGGTGAAATTGGAGATCCACGAAGAACAAATTAACGCGCTTCGCGAAGAAATAGAGGGAATGAAGAAATTAGACATTCGGGATGAACCACATTTCAAAATGGAAACGGCCGGAATGAAGAAAATCGAATTAGGTAGCGGATCACATCAGTTGGGCTACAGTCTGTTCAAGGAGCAACTACCCGGCAATGAAGAGTATAAATTACCGACGATGGACGAGAGAACGTCGACCTTGCTTGGCCAAAATTCAATACCGATGTATAGCCTCTTACGTTCGGCGGATGATAAGCCAAAAAAATTCAAACCAGGCACCAGGACCACACCAAAAAGTTTCCTCCGCGAGGTAGATGATTACATGACGGATCATCGGGTACCAGCGGATAGGAAGTTACGAGTAGTTGAAAAATTTTTGGAAGACCAGGCTCTCGAATGGTTTAAAGCGTTCCGCTACTGTTTTGATAGCTATGAAGGCTTTAAGAAGCTATTTTTGGAAAAATACTGGGGTTTGGACACGCAGCAAGGGCTTAGGTTAGAGCTTTACTCGAGGAGGTACGCTTCGGGAGGACCCACAAGGTTCTGCGATTATTTCACGTCCCAGCTGGTGAAGATGCGCGAACTGGACAGCCCGCCGACTGAAAGTGAATTAATAACCGCCATCACAAAGCAGTTCCCAGCTGACGTCCAGCGCATGTTGATTGCGGCAAATATCCGTACGGCAGTGGAAGCCGAGCACGTGTTAAGACAGTTGGATCAAACATCTCATGTCGGGCACGGTCGAGCTAGAAACGTAGAAGCCATCAACACGTTAAATGTTCGAGAGGGAGATCAGTCGGTAAACCGGAGTACTCAGGTGATAAGTACTCAGACTGACGCTCAGATAGGCAACCAGAACAGGAATAATAGGGATTGGAGATCTCCGAAGTGGGAAAACCACCAATGGAAGTATCGAAATGACCAGGGTAGGAGTCAATGGTATCAGTCAGGGAGGTACAACCACGGACAGAGCGGCGCACGAGGGCGACGACCTTACGAGAGAACACCCAATTCCTACTGGGGTACTCGTGGTCGACAGAACAACAGACCGCGAGAATACTATCGGGGTGACCTCAACGACAGGAGGAATGAGTCACGCCGTTACGTCAGAGATCTGCAAGATACCCAGGCCGGAAACGATCGGTGGAAAGATTCGATGCAGCAGTTTGCTAAGTCGGATGAATGTCGAGGGGCAGAGAGCCTCGAACTACAGGCACATAATGCTGCAAACCGTGCCAGTAATCTTGATCCCCGCGCACCACCATATTCAAGTGGAGGCGGAGGTCAGCTAAAAAAAATTAGGAAAACCGAGTGAGGAGATAGTCGGATTTTCGAGGACTACCGACGCGAAGGGGGAACCGTGGACGTCCGTGACCATCGCATCTTGGATAGTTCAGCCCGATGACCTCGTTGAAGATCCCGTTCAGGCATGTCCAAAACCAATCAGAGCGTTACCCGTCATTTTTGTCCGTGTCAACCAGTTGCTGGTTCGTTGCCTCGTAGACACAGGCGCGAGCGTCAGCGTGGTATCTAAAGTATTAGTCAAAGAACTGGAATCGAAGCAATGTATTCCAATCATTCCGATTTCCAATATTAAGGTTAGAGGAATAATTCCGGACCGCACAACTACATGCAATAGCCAGGCCTATCTAGATTTGGAAATTGGGAACAACCTCATATCACATCCATTTATAATTTTGACTAGAATGGAATATAATATCATCATTGGAGCTGATTTTCTTCGGGAATTCAAAGCGGTCATTGACATGGACAAGAATGAAATTAGATTCAGGAACGATTCAATACAGGGAGATGTAAGGTTAAACGACTTCGAGGGACAACACGGGGAGGAGAAAATTTGGACCATGGAGATAGAACAATTGAAACATGAAGGAGGAGATTGCTTCCCAAACTGGGATGCCTATCGGGACGAGATGATCAAGGAGTTTGAAGGGATGATTTTCAAGTTAGAAGCGGAGAATGAAGGACCATCATTGGCGGAGGTAGTCCAAGAAAAGATCGACGAAGCGAAGATAGGGGAGGAAGACAAAGGCACATTACAGAAAGTCATAGAGAGACACGAAAATGTATTCGGTTCACGTCCAGGGAAAATTCCAAATTTCAAATATTCCTTAGTCGTCAACAATTGGGAGCCATTTCGGCAAAGACCATATCCGATACCTGAAAAGTTTCACGCTGGGGTGAAGAAAATTATACAGGAGATGGAAGATAACGGAATTATATCAAAATCACCCACACCATTTTTGAATCCGTTGGTCGTGGTGGAGAAGGGCAACGGTTCGCTGCGGGTTTGCCTCGACGCGCGAGCAATAAACCAGCGATTAATCCCAGAGTATGACCAGGCCCCGTGTATAAAAGAGGTCCTTAAGAAATTCCGGGGAATGAAATTATTTAGTGGAGTTGATCTGACATCATCATTTCATCACGTTGAACTTGACCCAGCCACCAAAATTTTGACCGGGTTTCTGTTTGATGGGCAAACCTACGTTTTTAACCGGTTACCCTTTGGATTGAAAACAGCAGGGTCAGCGCTCATTAGGGCACTAGATCGTAACCTCAGTGACGAAGTTAAACAGTTTACGGTGAGGTACGTGGATGACATCCTTATTGCATCTGAAACTTTGCCAGAGCACCTGGAGAAACTTGATAAACTATTAGCTGATTTAGAAAGGAACAACTTCAAGGTTAACCTACCCAAGTCTAATTTCTGCCAAAGGAGTATCCTATTTTTAGGTCATGTGATCGACTCAGAAGGAATCATGCCCAATCCTGTTAAATTAAAGGCAATTCAAAATTTTCCAAAGCCGACGAAGGTGAAACATGTCAGGCAATTTTTAGGAGTTTGTAACTTTTTCGCGGATCATTGTCCGAACTACACCAGTATAGTTGCACCATTACAAGATCTCCTCAAGAAAAACAATAGGTGGAAATGGGACCTTGCATGCGATGAAGCATTTGCTAAAGCAAAGGATTTGTTGGCCCATAGTGTGAAATTAGGATATCCGAACTATACACAAAAGTTTATTGTGCAAACTGATGAGTCGATTATAGGAGTCGGGGCAGTACTGTATCAAGAGACGCCCGAACCCGAACAGAGGATCACCTATTTGGCTTTCATGAGTCGCAAATTAAGATCGCATGAGTTGAAATACACCGTGACCGAACTAGAGATGCTCGCGATCGTGACCGCTCTTAACCATTGGAAGAAATACATTTATGGGTACCCAATTGTGTTGAGAACGGATCACAAAGCTCTGACGTTCATGATGAAATCTGCATTAACAAGCGAGAGAGTCAGCCGGTGGTGCTTGTTTGTGCAGCAATTCGACATTACAGTCGAGCACTGCGCCGGAAAGGCAAATGTAATTGCAGACGCCCTCAGTAGAAATCCAGACCCGGAACCTATCGTGGTTAACCAAATATAGTTGATAGAACAAGGGGACCGTGAAATCATAGAAAGGCTGCGGACTATTGGTGAAGAACAGCAGAAATGTCCGGAAATGAAGAAGTTGATCGATTTCCTTCAACGTAGAATACAGCCGGGGACGGATGAATACCGTGAACTTCAGAAAAGATCCGAGAACTACCAATTTTTTAATGGCATGCTACATAAATTCGTGGACGAGGACCACACGCAATTCAGGATCGTGGTTCCAACGACGTTGCAGGTTGATTTAGTTTGGCTCGCTCATCACGTTACAGGTCACGCAGGGAGAGATAAAGTGATTGCTACACTTCGGGAAACTTTTATCTGGAAAAATTTGAGGAAAACTGTTCAGCAGGTACTCCCCACTTGCGACATTTGCCAACGGGTAAAACCCAATCCATACCTACTTAAGCAAAAACCGAAGCCGTTGTTGCCAAGTAAACCTCGGGAACTGTTCGCTTTAGACTTTTACGGACCACTTCCCAAGGGAAAGAGAGGGCTTCAATACATTTTGGTATGCGTGGATGTGTTTTCAAAATTCGTCACTCTCTGTCCAATCCAGAAGGCAAACACTAGAGCCGTCATAAATCAGTTGAAGACTAAAATCATACCGCGTATGGGCAAGCCCGAATGCGTCCTTACTGATCATGGGTCGCAGTTCACATCGGGAAACTTCAAGCGAGACATCGACAACTTAAACATCAAACATCATCTAAGTTCAATTAGGCATCCGGAGTCGAATCCAGCAGAACGGATAATGCGAGAAATCGCAAAATTTTGCCGTATCTACTGTCCTAGACAACATTGGCGTTGGGTGGACGTGATTCCTGTTATCACAGAAAGTATCAACGGCACTATCCACGAATCCACCGGCCAAATTCCGTCAGTGATTCATTTCGACAGTTTTCCAAGGAGACCATGGCACGAGGTCTTAAAATGTCCGCAGGATCCTAGGCTATCGGTGGAGCTATGCATACAGGAGACAGCAAAACATTTGAAGGCCCAAGCAGAACGAAGATTACGTCGTCTCCGTAACAAGAGGTACCATCGACCACTGCGCGTAGGGGAACTTGTTCTCGTTAAACGACCAACAGTATCCGATCCACCTAACAAGTTCTACCACAAGTTCGCTGAACTGTACATCGGTCCTTACCGAGTCATCCAAAACCTCGACAACAACGCATACAAGGTGCAAAGCATGGACGGCGTGACCGAGACCATCTACAACGCGGCAAATCTGAAGTTGTACCATACGTCCGGAGGCAACTTAGAAGACGTGGACAACGCTGAAGAACTTGGGGCAACGGAAGAAGAAGACGATGAGGTAGACGGAGAAGAAGATCGACGTGACGTGTCAGATGAAGAGTCGGGACCAAATGAGGAAGCCGAGGAAGTCAATTATTTGGAGAATTTGTTTTCACAGAGAGATCTTGGGGATGAAGAATGTCCAGAATGTCAGTACCTGGAGAACTACAGAGAAGCATTGCGTCAGATAGCATATTATTTGGAAAGAGAGAACCAGGAACTTCGCCAGAAAGCAAAGGTTTGGAAACAGTTGTGAATCGATATTGCCAATTGTATATTTAGCGACGAAATGTGTCCAGTGCCTGTACCCATTTCTTCTCGGGGAGAGGGGAATATGAACCCGACAGGGGCATGATCCAAGGACCTTAGGTTGATATCGATATCCGTAATTACGCACGCAATGCTATTAAAGGGAAAGAACGCTGAAAATGATTAATATTCATATCATTAATGGAGGTCATACCGGAACTAATTAATATTCATACCATTGAGATAGATAAATTGTGTATTTTAAAATTATTTTACGAGATTTCTTTGTCTGCGACTTATTGCGCAGTATTATCCTTTGTGTAGCGGGGGCCCCGCAGATGAAGCCAAGCCAACTTAGACCCGGGAGGGGTTACGAATGGGGATTCCCTGTGACATCACTCGAGAGAAGACATCCCTCCTCAAGGCTCACAGAATGAGGGGAAACTAACTTTTTCGAAACGGAATATAGGAGCCATCTTGGAATCGGACTGGCCAACTTAATTACCTACGAGGTAGAAAATTAATAAAACTCGAATTAGGGGATCATCTCCCGATTTAAAAGGGATAAATGTTACTGGGACATTTATTTAGAGTGTTTAATGTCCTCTTCCGTGATAACTTTCAGCAGAAGAAAGAATACTGTGTTGTTTCTGCGTGGAAAAGTACTGGGGCCATCTGGTTAGTCTCATGACACGTCCTCGACGGAGGGACTTCACCCCGTGTGGTAGGGGAAGCAGAACATATTTTAATTAATTTAAAGAGATTCACCGAAGGATAATTGAGTGGTTATGTCTCAATCGCACCAACTAGATACTGGTCACCGACCATCCGCACTATTTTACCTCGAGTACGCCGGGAATAGGCGCTACACAAATTAGTGGAAGGGGTATCGCTCCCTAGTAAAAACTACTGCAGAAAGGGAGAAGAGTCAGTCGGGATTTGTGGCTTACGGACGGCGAAGCTTCGTGCCGTCGAGCTTCCAGCGATCTTTTGTTTAAGTGAATTTCAATTTAATTTACAAGTGAAATCGCGTACTGTGCGTAAATATTGCAGAGATTGGATAGACGTGATGCTAGTGTCTAAACTTTAAAGATCAGGGACGTGTCGCGAACATTAAATATAATTTGTAATAATATTATTATTATTATTACTACGGCGCTACTGTGTCGAGTAGTAACAAAGGTACGCGGAATCCGATACTGAATCGTGGATTGCGGAGTGAGGTCCGATATCGTGGCTGGACGTTCACACTGAATGTAACTACACAAATCTTGGAATAAATAGTGACGTGTTGTGTGCCTCAGGAATACTGCCAGCGGTTTCGTCAACTTAGAACAATGGACTCCCGGTTGGAAAGAAGAATGGTGCCTCCAGTAACTGCTTTGGTGCCTATGGATCAGCACTAAACCAGCCATGGACTCCCTGAGCTGACAACGGGTCATCGAGATGGAGATGAGTATAAATCATAATTAATATGACGAAATCAGATTGGGCGGGGAACAGTTATCATTACCTGACGCTATAATGTTAAAGATTGTAACTTCAGTAATGTAGATGTGCTACCATGATACACGTAGCTTCTATTTACTTTATTTAGTTAGTAACACGTCTGAGCAATCAATTGTAAATAAAGGGGTAATACGATAAGTTTGCATGCAGTAGTATTTTGACTTTATCATTTTATTTGGGGAAACTTGTAATTATTGATGCGTCAGGAGACTAATTGTTAGTAATTCAGAGTAATTCAAGTTAGGTTGTAGTTAGTCCAGTGATGATAATGCATGGCTGGTAAATAGTGTAATTTTATTCCGTGAGCACCCAGAACTACGAGATGTGACTTCGGAACTGACACCCAGGCCTCCACTGACATATATTTAGATAGGAAGTGTACGATTTAATTGGAAGGCTTATCACAATTTAAGTGCAAATTGAGGAATATTTAATTCATAATTGTATTACCGCGTGATGATTTATCAGAAACCACGATTTAGATATGGATTAATTACACCGTTATTACGAGGAAGTTAATTATGATCATGCAGTATGGTCTAATTTCCAGGTAAGTCGTGTAGGGAGATGGTGTAATGATGAACCCAATAATAATAATAATAATAATAATAATAATAATAATAATAATAATAATAATAATAATAAATTGTAGTTATGGTAATCATGCAAGTATTGGTATCATAGAAACCGGTGTCGCGTCGCGGGATCATGATATTGTAAACGAATGTGTATGTTGAATTGAAGTGAAGTATTGAGAGCCGATGTAATTTTGTTTAATGAACAATGAAGTTCAGTTTATTAGTGAACGATCCCCGAGATGGGGTGTTTTGTTAAGAAAAGGGCGTTATGCCTGTGAAGGCCGAGGCCACTGACCACCCGCCGTGCAAAGGGGCTGGGGCAGTTGACCTAGTGAGGAGAAGTGTTGTTTTTTTTGTATGCTCTTTCGCTCGTGTAAGGGGGAGCCTTGAGTTGAAGAGAATGAGGGCGGAAGAATCGCCCAATAATGAAATATTCAACACGCCAGAATGATGTAGTCGCTAATAAATGACACGGCGATTGTTACCAGTACTTGTCAGCTTACTGTCATTACACACTTGAGTATAATCTAGCTTAGGGTTTTCAGAGTCCCACTTCCATCCCAAGGGGTGTTAGTTCAGTTCCCGACAGCGGCATTGGTACCCCAATGCTCAACCGAAGGCTGGATGTCTCACGTGTTTACTGTATATAATTTGTGTTCTTTAAGGGTTTATGTATCTTGTTGTGATTATAATTGAGTTGCCGATGGTGTTGACCATCGGGGTGGTGAATTGTATACAAGTGAGGGTCGGTTCAAACCCGGGCGTTTGTTCCACATTTTTATGAGTTCGTTCTTGGCATTTCGTTGGGGAATAGTTGTGTGTTTAGTATAGGGATTGCTCAGATTCGTTGCATGCATGTTAATCCTATTGATCAATGATGTCACATAGCCTCAGTGTCTATGATAAGTGTTTTCCCGTTCGAATCTCGTCATAATGGATCGCTCTGCGATAGATAATACTCGGATCCATCACATACGACGAAAAGTCGATAACAAACAACAACAATTGATAATAATCCATGTAATTCATTTGTATATAAATGCGTCATTACCATCATCATCATTAAGGCCTAATAAACCACTTGTATTAACCTAAACTTTAACCCGAATGTGTTCTCATTGTAATTAGGTATGATCCGTCTCCTACCCTGTATGCCTTTAAGCTTAGTCTTGTTAAGCGCCTATTTGTTTTATTCCAACCCGTTAACGCCCTGTAGATATCATGCCGGAGCCATTAGGCGTAGGGACGGGTGCAATATTATTTAGAAAAAATATTAAAAAGATTGTATATACCACGAAGCCTACGGCGAGCAAACAAATTTGTTTTTGTACTTGGTGAATAAATTATTTTTTTATGTCAGAAAAGAAGTCCATTCGACGCTCTATACCGTGCGATTCACCACGTATGGGACATATTCTAGGAATGAGAACAAACTGGCATTTTTCAACATTGAAGATGAACGCCTCAGTTGTTTAATAAATGATTTCCTGTCATATATCAAGAACATTCAAATGCATCCAGAGAAAGAGAAAAGATTCACGAGGGAAACGTATCAGGCGTTGGTCTTGACTACCCAATCCACTGTGGCCGGCGTAAAATACCTCATAAGTACACATTTTCATTATGTCTTGACGAGGAACCTAACAAGCGATGATATCGAGCTTTCCTTTAGCCACCTACGACGCAAAGCGGGATACAGTGACACAATGGACGCAAGGTCATGCCTTAACGCAATCGAAACAACGCTCCATACAGGAATTATTGTGGCATCAAAACATGGCAATGTTGAGCTGAGGGATGAAGATAATATCCTCAATGTACGAACCAGTTTACTACAATCAAGAATGTGCCAGGTGGATGAAAAATATAGAAGGAATGAAAGTCTCGATGATGTGCAAATTCCGCAGCTTCCTGAACACATAATGTATATCACTACAAAACCCTTGCAAGGTAAATTACATCAGATCTGTGTGAACAATACTTTACTATTAAGTGTTCGCTAGTACATAAATAGGATTAATTTGTTTCAGATTCAAAAGCTACAATACCTGGTATTTCTCTAGCTATGGTAGCAGGCTACTTAGTGCGTGTGGCAGAAGAACAAACAGACTGTGAAGGCTGTTTAGAACATATCTCTTCTCCAGCTAGTGAAAGTCCAACGTTGTGTCTTATTCGCTTTCAAGATCGAGGAGCCCTTAGATACCCGAAATCATCGTTTGTGGCTCTTCTGCAGCGCAGGACGGAATTTGTCACCTCTGCTGTGCTGTATTTACCCAGACGACAGTTACTAAAAATGTGTACGTTTTTTCTGAAAGTCAGGTTCATCAGTGAAATTAAGTGTAGAGAGTGTAAAGACGACAAACTACGACAAACTACCCCTTTTTCTACTCCAAAAATGTCTGAGACCTCTATTAGACAACATTGCTTCGAGCCACTCAAGTAGAAGTGAGGAAGTTTTGAAACTTGATAAGAAGCCCCTGAGTAGGAAAGTTTTAAAACTTCAGACACCTACAACATTCATCTCTCATTATTTAGGATATAATTTACTAATAGACATACATACACGGCCATGGGAACACAAGGGGGCAAGAACGCGATCCTAGTGGCCGAATGGTGAACTAAGATGGCACCCGTTTTCATTAGTGCATTTCGAGGCCTTGTATTATAGCATAGGCAACGTCTAAGAGAAAAGTTTACATACAAAGTATAATCACAACGTAATACAGAATCCTACATGGCGAATGTCTTGGGCCATTGCCCTTGGCGTAGATTTTCAGTCTGCTGTGAAGCAAGAGTAAAGCGATGGACTTAAGTTCTAAATAAAATTATTAACGCTGTTAATGTCTGCGGAAGATCTGGAAAGATAATGACATCACCATCAATACAAAATAGAAGCTCGTTGAATCTCTAGTCTTCTCAGTCTTCTTGTATGGCGCAGAGACGTGGACCATCCTCTAACTTGATCGTGAACGGATAGAAAGCTTTGAAATGTGGTGCTGGAGGAAAATGTTAAGGATTCCTTGGACAGCTCATCGCACGAACACATCAATCCTGCACCAACTTCAGATAAAAGTTAGTCTATCGTGTAAGATCTCTCGTCGGATTGTACGCTACTTTAGACATATAATGCGCCGAGATGGTAGTCTTCAAAAGCTGATTGTTGAGGGCAAAGTCCAGGGAACTAGACAACGAGGACGAATACCAACGCGATGGATTGACATGGTGAACGGCCCCCTACAGTGTTCTCTCAGAGCAACCACATTGAAAGCTTTAGATAGGGAGGAATGGCGGAGTATGGTTCATCGGCTAGAGGGCTGAATATTATGATAGTCACGACGCCTCAGTCATGAGGCTAAACGAAGAAGAATAAGAAGAAGAATGTTTATAAGTTTTGTACAGAAGAACTATTATATTCAACATTAACTGCGTTTACAAAGTACTAAACCATGAAATGATATTTATCGTTTAAAAAATACGTAAATCACGAACACATATTGCAACCCCAAAAACAGCATAAAATATATTTAAAAGAAATAAAAACACAAAACACCGACTGCAGTACCATAAAGTGCCATTATCAATTACTATAGAATACAGTGACCAAATTTAAATGTACACGTTATAGGCCTATTGCATTTTTTGAAAATCAGTTTACTTTGGATGGTATCACTTAAGACTGAGGGAAAGGAAGTATAATTAAGCTGACATGTTATTTACTAAAGATCATCATTTGCTGCCAAGTTTCAGTAATTCGCATGCCCCTGCCTTTACGCCTGGGTATTCACAGTTAAACTTGCTATCTTCACATTTTTGGTCCGGAGGTCCTCAGAAAGTTTCATTGAAAACAAAATACTCAACAGCATTTTTGTTATTGTTGATGAAATTATTTTCATTATTTGAAAGGATCAGTTACTTTCCAGACAATCTGGACTGCCGCAAGGACAAATTTCGACGCGAAACAGAATAAAACTAAAACATTAAATTAAATACACAGCAATAGCTCTAAAGCTACAAAATAGTTTGTAAAATCGAGCGAGAGGCTGCGCAGTTTACGTCACGTAGTTGTCGGATGATAGTGGGTTCTAACCCCACTGTTGGCAGATCTAAAGGTGGTTTTCCATGGTTTTCTATTTTCACACCAGGCAAATGGGGCTGTACCTTAGTTAAGGCCACGGCCACTTTCTTCCCACTCCTAGCCCCTTTCCATCCTATCGTCGCCATAAGACCTGTCCGTGTCGGTGCGATGTAAAACAAATTGAAAAAATCGTAAATTATCAGTCAACGTAACAATAAAGAAATCTACAAAAATGCACTTCACACATAATTAACAGATAAATAAATCCTAAAATGTTAACGTTAAAACAGCGCTTGGAGCAATTTTATATCTGATCTATTTTTAACGAATGCTGCGGACCAACACGGGTCCTCCAGTTGTCATTATTATTATTATTATTATTATTATTATTATTATTATTATTATTATTATTATTATTGTTACCGTGTTTTTGCGGTAGTTAAAGGTGAAAGAAGGTGCGGGTGTGAACGGGTCTCAAGCTACGAAATTAGAGTGCATGTAAAATTAACAAGGTTATATTTTCTTTTCAAAATAAAGAAATAACAAGCATGGCAGGTACAGAGTAGCAAGGCAACAAAATGTAGTTACAATATTTGCCGGATTTGGGCTTCGCGCCCCGACCTCACAATTCTTGGGCAATCAGCCCAACCTTACTTCAAAATAAGTTTTAACAGAGGGGCAGAAAACCCCATTCATGCTCAGGAGCACTTGCTCCAAATCACACAGAAAAGCCTCCTCGAGGCATACAACACTCAATTTTCAAGAAAGAGCCACTCGCTCTCAAACTTAAGCCTATTAAAGGCCATACCAAACTCCACCTTCAAGTTGTCCTCTAAGGACATAGATACAGGGGTAAAATACCCAACCTACTGAGGTCTATTAAGTAAGAAAAAAAGGTTAATTACATGACCTCTAAAATAACCACTTGAGAGGAGGCGACCTGCACTCCTAATACATTTGTTTAAAACCTACTTGGCACTAGGCCATTAATGCAGGGGCTAATCCCATACAAGAGAGGTGACTTTAGAAAGGAACAATTTACATTACGTTAAAGAAGAATAGGTTGAGAAAAAAATAAGTTCACCTCAAAACAATATGAGTGGGAGCTCGAGAGGGTTAAGCACTCTCTATCCCGATATGCAGTTTAAAGATAGAATAGGTACCAAGGTTCTTTATATTTTAAGGAAGGTTACATTATGGAAAAACTTCGGACCCGCCCCGAGAGTTAAACTGCTGAGCTAGCAAAGAAAGAAGTTATTAATCGGCCATTACCTTGTTGTTGACCGCTGCCGAAGAAAGAGGCGCTTCCCGCCCCCTGCTATGTACTTTACACACTAAAAGATGGAACAGAAGTGGCGCAGAGACCCAAAAATCAGCAGTTTATATACTCTCGCGGAAAGTTCGAGGCGTTTTAGGGAAGAAAACACCCGCCCACAATCACTTTATTGGTTAGGGATAAGCAGCATATTCAAGTTGGGGGAAGATACATCAGATTGGTCAGAAATTAATTAAAGAAATTCGGGATTGGCTAAATACAAAACAAGGGGAAAGAGAGGGGTATACAGCCAACTTAAACAATAACAGAAAGAAATTTAACAAGAAACAAACTTTTGAAATAAAAATTTATCCAAAAAACAGTTCTTTCACATCGCACTAGGGTGCACCATTGTAGTTTTTCAGTAGTGTCCTCTAGAAGAGAAAGTTCACACTTCTTACTACCGGTAAAACAAAAATACATCAAAAGTGGCACAGTTCAAAAACTCCAAACTTTCCAAGTAGTGACATCTTCTGAGAAACTTGAAAATTAATACCGTCGATAAAGTTCAGACTTCCTCCAGCAGAGGAGTTTCAACGGGCGCACATTTTAAATTAGCGGCGTGGAGGTGTACCGCCCGGTACAATTATTATTATTATTATTATTATTATTATTATTATTATTATTATTATTATTATTATTATTATTATTATTATTATTGTACCGGGCGGTACACCTCTACACCGTTTATTTAAAAGTTGCGCCAGTTGAAACTCCTCTTCTGGAGGAAGGTTGAACTTTATCTATTCTATTAATTCTCTACTTTCTCAGCAGATGTCACCACGTGGAAAATTTTGAGTTTTTGAACTGTGTCACTTTTGATGTGTTTTTGTTTCGCTTGAAGTAAGAAGTGTGAACTTTCTCTTCTAGAGGACACTACTGAAGATCAACAATAGCGCACCCTAGTGCGGAGTCAAAGAACTATTTTGTTGGAGAAATTTTTATTTCAAAAGTTTGTTTCTTGTTAAATTTCTTTCTGTTATTGTTTAAGTTGGCTGTATACCCCTCTTTTTCCCCTTGTTTTAGATTTATCCAATCCCGAATTTCTTTTAGTAATTTCTGACCAATCTGGTGTATCTTCCCCCAACTTGTATCTGTTGCGGGGTCCTATCCAATAAAAACATTGTGGGCGGGTGTTTTCATTCCCCTAACGCCTAGAAACTTCCGCGAGAGTATATAAACTGCTGATTTTGGGGTCTCCGGGCCACTTCTGTTCCATCTTTCAGTGTATTAAGTACATAGCAGGAGGCGGGAAGCGCCTCTTTCTTCTTCAGCCGTTCAACACCAGGTAATGGCCTATTAATAACTTCTTTTCTTGCTAGGTCGGCAGTTTAACACTCGCGGCGGGTTCGAAGCATTTCCATCATGTAACCTTTTCCTAAAATGTAATTACTCTTTTCATCTTTTTCTTGTAAAGCTACATATTGGGATAGAGAGTGCTAACCCTCTCGAGCTCCCACTCACATTTGTTTTGAGGTGAACTTATTTTCTCAAACTATTCTTCGTTTATGTAATGTAAAGTGTTCTTCTCTAAGTCACCTCTGTAGTATGGGATTAGCCCTTGCGTTAGCGGCCCAGAGCCAGATTAGGTTTTAAAAACAAAGTGTATTAGGAGTGCAAGTTCGCCTCCTCTCAAATTGTTATTTTAGAGGTCATGTAATCAACCTTCTTTTCATGTAATAGACCTCCGTAGGTTGGGTATTTTACCCCTGTGAATACGTCCTTAGAGGACAGCTTGAAGGTAGAGTTTGGTGTGGCCTTGTGATAGGCTTACAATTTTGAGAGCGGATCGCTCTTTGAAATTTGTTTCTGTATGCCTCGTGCAGGCTTTATGTGTAATGTTTGGAGCCAGTGCTCCTCGGCATGAATGGGGTTTTCTGCCCCTTGGCTAAAATTTTTTTTGGAGTAAGGCGGGGCTGATTGCCCAAGAGTTATGAAGTAAGGGCACTGAGCCCGAATCCAGTAATATTGTACCTACATTTTTGCTACTCTGTACCTGTTATGATTGTTATCTCTTGTTTTTGAAAAGAAAATATAACCTAGTTAAATTTTAAATTAATTTTACATTGCACGTTAATTTCGTAGCTTGAAACCCATTCACACCCGCACCTTCTTTCACCTCTACCTACCACGGATATCTCCGTAACAATTATTATTATTATTATTATTATCCGCCTCTGTGGTGTAGTGGTTAGTGTGATTAGTAGCCATCCCCGGAGCCCCGGGTTCGATTTCCGGCTCTGCCACGAAATTTGAAAAGTGGTACGAGGGCTGGAACGGAGTCCACTCAGCCTCGGGAAGTCAACTGACTAGAAGTTGCTTCGATTCCCACCTCAGCCATCCTGGAAGTGGTTTTCCGTTTCTCCTCCAGGCAAATGCCGAGATGGTACCTAAATTAAGGCCACGCCCGCTCCCTTCCCTCTTCCTTGTCTATCCCTTCCAATCTTCCCATCCCCCCCCCCCGCAAGACCACTGTTCAGCATAGCAGGTGAGGCTGCCTAGGCGAGGTACTGGTCCTCCTCCCCAGTTGTATCCCCCGACCCAAAGTCTGAAGCTCCAGGACACTGCCCTTGAGGCGGTAGAGGTGGGATCCCTCGCTGAGTCCGAGGGAAAAGCCAACCCTGGAGGGTAAGCAGATTAAGAAAGAAAGAAAGAAAGAAAGAAAGAAAGAAAGAAGAAGAAGAAGATGATGATGATGATTATTATTATTATTATTATTATTATTATTATTATTATTATTATTATATTTCTGCCTGTTAACATAGGTAATCATAACGTCTCAGTACGCGTTTGATATAGATAGACCCGAGCGAGTAGCTGCGCGGTTTAGTTCACGTAGCTGACAGCTTGCGTTCGAAAGAAAGGGGACTCGAACCCTACTGAAGATGGTTTTTCGTGGTTTCCGAATTTCGCAAAAGGTAGATTTGATCGTTTGAGAAATTCCACGTGAGGCTACATCCTACCTTCGTTCCTCAAGGAGGAAAAAGAAACTAGTGCCCTGAAGAAAATACATCAAATCTCGCTCATCATCTCATCGCCATGAAATATTATTATTATTATTATTATTATTATTATTATTATTATTATTATTATTATTATTATTATTATTATTATTATTATTATTATTATTATTATTATTATTATTATTATTATTATTACGCCTTTGCTGACGGCCCTAGTGTTCATAGTGTACTATGTCTTTTAGTATGGGCTAGATCATATTTGTTACTTTCATTGTCCTGTCTCAGTCTTATACTCGTCTTTGACGATTTGTGAAAGTTGGACAACAGACAAGGTAGAAACGTAGAATATTTCAGTACCAGTACCAGCTCAGTAATAATAATAATAATAATAATAATAATAATAATAATAATAATAATAATAATAATAATAATAATAATAATAATAATAGCCTGGTGTAGCCCTTGTAGAACAGACCCTCCAAAGAGGGTGGGCGGCATCTGTCATGTATAGGAACTGCGTGTTATTGAATTGAAGGAGTGATTTGTGGTGTGTGAGTTCAAGGGATCTTGGGGACGATACAAACACCCATTCCCCAAGCTAGGGAAATTAACCAATTAAGGTTAAAATCTCCAATTCAGCCGTGAATCGAACCCAGGGCCCTCTCAACCAAAGGCGACTACGGTGACCATTCAGCCAAGGAGTGAACACTTTGCACTTACAGGTAATCTATAGCTTTAATCCCCCCGCCTCCAGGCTAGTTTCAATGCTTGTTGGTCCAACTCGAGTATATTTTCTGCGTTTGGTATTTTTTTCACATTTACACCATCAGTTTCACTTGATCAGTTATCAGTTGTGTTCATCGTGCAAGACGTACAATATGACGGATCGTGTAGACCAGGCACGTTGGGGACACTGGCCACTAGCAGAGGGTTGCAACAAGCACGATAGTCAAAGCAAAACGGGCTGTTTGCAACGCGCTTTACCCTGGATCAATGTGCTGTAGATACATATATGTCTCTAAGTTTAAGCAGAACACAGTGTATAACCTTAGAAAACGTATTAATGAAAGTTTTTATGTTCAACTCATCCATTATATAAAACGAAAACGAAAAGTTTCTTTCGCATTAAAATCGAGTGCACCAGATGGGATTGCGAATTCACTGTGATAATAATCATCCTTCTGTATAAATGTGTTCCCTCTGAATATAATTATGAATGCCTACTAAACAAATACGTAATTTTCATATTTTTTAGGAAAGACAGATGGGGAGGAGAGAACTTGTGCATAAAGATACATGTTTAGTGACTGAAATTATATTGATCATCCATCAGTAACCCAAATATTTAATATTAATAAGAAAGTAATAATAAGTGCGGCCAGTATCCAGTAATCGGGAGATAGTGGGTTCGAGCCCCAGGCCTTACCTATCCCATCGTCGCCATAAGACATATCTGTGTCGGTGCGACGTAAAGCAAATAGCAAAAAATAAAAAATAAATAATAATAATAAGTACACAACTTTTAGAACAGTCTGGCCACGGTACTCGCCAATGCCACTTATGGCTCATTTTGCCATGCCTGGCGGAGACCCTACTTAGCATCAACGAGTTCTTATTGCCTGATATGGGCTAGAACAAGTTTTCAATTGCAAAGGTCTGTCTGTCTCAGTCTCACCTATGGCTTTGACAACATCAAAGTGGCAGAGCAACGCTACTAATACAATTTCTTACGCAACATGCCCCATAATTAACAGTGTAAAGACGTATTTTGTGTTACTGGTTGGTGTGTGCATTGCAGTGAGCTTGAGAGACATGTGCAACAGCATCTTCTGGCTAATATAAGCAGCCTTTATATGGGATAACTAATGGTGGAACAACGCGGAATTGACCTTTTTCATGTTTTTATTATCTGGCGGACCTAGTGTTTACAGTGCACTATGTCTTCTGGTATGGGCTAGAGCGATTTTGTTACATTGATCTGTCTCAGCTTTATCCTTGGCTTTGACAAAATGAAAGTGACTGAGGTATGAGTGATGCTAGTAATGCCAATCCTTCTGCAGCCAGTCCCTGCTATGAATGGCATGAAAATATTCCTCATAGGGTTGGTTGGTGCATGCATTTCAGTGGGCTTGGCAGACTGATATGTAATAGCAACCTCTGGTTCAGTGAGGAAAGCAACGGGAAACTACCTCACTCCGCATTTCCCTAGTACGCCTCTTCAGTGATGCCTAGGCCATCTATGACAGCTGACGGCGGAGCTGTTGAGGATCCAACCAGCCTTCGGGCTGAGGACTAAACATACACATACACATTATCATAATAATTTTCGAAAGGAACAACGAAGAATTGACATTCGTTATTTCATTGTCATAATAATTTTCGAAAGGCTGTATCTCGTCGCTGCAGCCATTCATTTTTTTTTCTGCTCTCCTCTTCTTTTCTTGGTAATTCTGACATCTGGTGGCCTTCAGTAGGCCTACATCTTCTATCTTATTTTTACGTGGTATGTTTTACACAGAACTTTCCCTCCAAACATGTATGCTATGGAACTGGTTATTTTTCTGTATATATTTAGTAAGATATATCTTTGTTCCTTTCTTTTAAAATATCCTCATTGCTTTTTCTTGCCTACCACTAGTTTTCATAAATATTCTCCGCAACCACATTTACATCGGCTCTAACGCTTTCTCTCTTCTGCCAAGCGAGTCTAGCTTTCACAACCATAAGCAAAACATTTCAAATAAACATCTTCACAAACTGCTTCTTTCTTTCCATGATGAGAGAGTTATTTACAAATACGATTCTTTCTCTCTCTCTGAAATCTCGTTTCACTGTTGCGATTCTTCTTCTAATTTACATACAGCATCCGTTGTCGTTTTTATTCAACTGCGTAGATAGCAAAATTTCTCAAGTTGCTGCATTGTGCTTCTTCCAGTCTTGATGATGGGTGTTCTTATTTGTTCTGATCTGCCAACAGTCATAATTTTATACTGATATTTGTCTCAAATATTTTCAAAACAGATGAGAATTTTTATAGTGTTTTCTGCATGTCCCTTTCACTTTCAGCCAATAGTGTAATGATGTCATCAAATTTTACGGAATGGATGACAATTTCATTTTGATTCTAGACGTTTCTCATTTGAATTTTTTCACTGCCTTTTCGGTGAAGAGGTTACACAATTATGGTAACAGGGAACCATATTTCAATGTGTGTTGCTTAAATGTTGTTATCTGGTGAACATGAAAGGCAGGTGTATTTTATAACTGTCAAAGACGTAATGCATATATAGAGCCATAATCTTGATCAAAATCTGCGTTGTAAAATATCGTAAAATATAAGGTTACCGGTGTCAAGAAAGATCATGTTGCAATCCTGTGTAGTTAAGTGCCTTATGTTCTAATCTTTGAACCTAAGGCTGTGAGTTACGTAAGGTATCTATGCATATGTAAATATGTTAAATGGTTGTCCCCATCCCAAGCCTCAGGCTCACTGGGACCTTTCTAGTAAAAAATAAATAAATAAATAAATAAATAAATAAATAAATAAATAAATAAATTTATTCCTATCAAAAGTAAAAATGACATAAAAGCCATTATGGTATATTTTTCAAATAACGTAGAAGATAAAGGCAGAAAATAATGGGATTTTCATTCTGTGAAACTGAGGTTCAGTCCGCAATTCTGAGTGGAAAATTGATTTTAAACCTGTTGTAATATACTGTTCCAGTAAAAGAGATATGTCCCAGTAAAAATTTGCTGAAGGCCATGGTGCCTGTCTTTGCAACAATAGTCTAAGCGATAGATCTCTCTTCGTTCGCATACTTCGGGCGAATCGCGAAAAATGCACACATTTGAAAGAGATTCTTGACAGAATGTCAAGTTCAATAAACTCTTTACAACAATACCTTTCTTTTAAACATCAAACAAATCTTTTCTATTTCTTCTCATTCTTTATTGCAAAATAAATACAAGTAACATGGCCTATTATCCGAGACCATTCAAAGGGTGAATGCTGCATAGCCCGAGGACAGGATTATTCGTTGCGTTGTCCAGTTGAGAACAGAGTCCTAAGTAGGATTAGCAATGGCTGTGTCTGCTGCCAGCTTGAAAAGAGGGAGTTCTATACGGGATACCTCCCCTGCGGCTGTCTACAACTAGAAAGCAAAAAGGGGAGGGGTTGGGCGCGGTGGGGAGAGGAATAAAAGTAAAGAAAGGGCATATATAAAGAACAAAAGAAGAAGGTACGGCTCCAAACAAGAGCTGTAACAGATTCTCTGCTCTGCTGTTGCATTTATCAAACCAGCCATCCCTCGTCACAAGGGTTATCACAGACAGTAAGGAAAAGAATGGGAATAATAATTCTTCTCACAGTGGTGCACAAACAGAAGAACTGACAGTGCGAATGAGAGGTGGAGGCTCCATACCAAGGTGCTACAAGTAGAGGACCAACACGGGTTGCGTATAAATATTAAGTTAAGAATATTATCTTTGGTCTCGCCATATTTCCTCTGGTGAAAGGAATTTTACAGAACTTCCGTAATTCTCTTTCGCGTTAATTATTAAAAGAATTCCTTGGATCTACAGGCCTCATGATCTTGTGATCAATAATTACCTTCCTTGTGGCACCACAAGGTGCCGTCTGGTCAGCGCGACGGATTTCCTCCCATCCACACTCCCTCCAGCAACATTTTTGGATCACGTAATTCCCAAATTATTATCAAGAGGCTATGTGAATTCCATTTCACGCCCCCATATCACTCATAAAATAGTGCCACATCTAAGAATGCCAGGGTGCGTAGCTCAGACAAGAGAGCATTAGTTTTCTAAGCCCACGTTAATACGTTTGATCCTAGTTGTCTGGTGGTATTTGATGGTGCTCAAATACGCTCGTCTCGTGTCAGTAGACATGCCAGCATTTAGGAAAACCCCTGTGGGACACCACGACGTCTCTATATACCGTAAAAGTAGTTAGTTACTGGGACGTAAAACCAACGTAGAACCTCCTGATAGGAGCTCACTACGCTAAATATTACTGAGGAGATCATACGTATAATATTATTTATTTATTTATTTATTTATTTATCTGCTTTGTTAATTGCAAGCAGGATTTTTAATTATTTTGTTTTCATTTGCTTAACGTCGCAGCGACACAGATAGGTAGTCGACGACGGGATGGGAAAGGGCTAGGAGTGGGGAGGAAGCGACAGTGGCCTTAATTAAGGTACAACCCCAGCAGTTGTCTGATGTGAAATGGAAAACCACGGAGATCCATCTTCAGGGCTGCCGACAGTGGGGTTCGAACTTATTATCTCCCGAATGCAAGCAGACAACTACATGATACGTGCAAATAAGAGGTACAGGTTGGGTTGTGAAGAAACTCCATGAATGAACCGTTTTCGGAGTTGGTGTTGTGTGAGGTGAATAGAGGATTTATTTATTTATTTATTTATTTATTTATTTATTTATTTATTTATTTATTTATTTATTTATTTATTTATTTATTTATTTATTTATGTATTTGCTTTGTTGATTGCAAACAGGATTTTTAATTATTTTGTTTTCATTTGCTTTACGTCACAGCGACACAGATAGGTCCTATAATCGGCAATGGAAGGTAAGAGAAGTGGAGGAAGCCCAAGGTGACGATGGTTAGACTCATTCTTTAATGATTTCAAGGTGTGAAAGTAATCGAGGCTACAGACAATGGATTGAGGAGGAGCTTAAATCCTTCACAGAGGCTTGCAGACCGAACGCTCAAAGTCTTAATAGTTTCTAATCTTTTTCTTTTTCTTTAGCGGTTGTCCCTCCTGCTGGTAGGGTCCGCTACATGGATTCGTTGTCTCCATTTAGTTCTGTCCTGGGCCATGTCAGGGTGGAGATCGACGCTCTTCAGATCTTTGTGAGGAGTATCGGCCCATCGCTGATTTGGTCGTCCTTTTGGTTTTCTTCCGGCGACCTCTAACACGTAAGCCGTCTTCACAATAGTGTCGGCGTCTGCCTTTAGTACAAGTCGAAACCATCGTAGATGACTCTCGCGCATTTTTCCTTGAATCAGTACAACGCCAAATCTCTCCCTGATGAATTCACTGGAGATGCGATCCAGTTTAGTGGCGCCAGCTGTCCATCTCAGCATCTTAGTCTCCATAACACCCAGTCGACGCTCTGTCTCAGTCGTAGGTGACCAACATTCGCAACCATACAATGCAACAGTACGATAGATTGTTCATTTGATATTATCCTTCATCCTCCGGTCGCAGTGACGCCAGTTGTTGTTGTTCTCCATTCCATCCAGGCTACGGATATCCTTGCACTGACCTCTTCGACAAGTCGGCCATCATCAGTGATCGTGGAGCCAAGATACTTGAACCTTGTCACTCGCGGCAGGTCCTCGCCGTCTACCTCAATGGCTGCGATTGCTTGTGTACCTGACGTCATATATTCAGTCTTCTATTTATTTAGGCACAGGCCGTATTGCGCCAGACGATCGCTCCATTATTGGGTTTGGCATTGCAAATCAGTCTGGGTTTCAGGGGACAATATGTCATCGTCTGGGTAGAGAAACGTCCATGGCAAAGAACGGTGCAGGTCTGCTGTTACAGTGCCTATCACTAGAATGAACAAGAGCGGTGACAGAGCCGAACGTTGGTGAACGCCGACGGTGATGGGAAAGTCACTGGATGCTCCTGCAGCGGCCTGAACATAGCTCCGTGCGTCTACATAAAGCAGCTGAACCCTGTTGACAAGGTATTCTGGTATGCGATACTCTCGCAGCCATATGAGGCCATGCCGTACGCGTTCAAAGATCTTCTCAAAGTCCAGGAAAGCTTGATGGATCGGCTTGTTCTTCTCACGATGCTTTTCAACCAAGAGTCGTGCAGCATGGATTGCATCGGTTGTGCCACAATTCTTCAAAAATCAAGCTTAGTTTTTGGAAAGGTCGACGATCTCATGTATCTTTTTATCAAGAACCCGTTCGAACACCTTCACCGCGAGGCACAAAAGTCGGATCGGTCGGTAATCAGCACATTCAGCTGGCCTCCCCCTCTTTTTTGAAGATGGGTACGCCAGTGGTATTCGTTTTCTCTGATGGCCGTAAATAGCAGTAGAGGTGTTTACTGTCTGTGGTATCCCGGAATCAGTAGAGGTGCTCATTGCCTCTGATGGCTGGGGATATCAGTAGAAGTGTTCATTGACATTCTTTGATGAGAATATCAGTAGAGTTGTCCATTGTAATTGATCGTTGCGAATATCAGTTGAGGTGTTCACTGTCTGTTATATCAGAACATCAGTAGAAGTGTTCAATGCCTCTGGTGACTGCGAATATCATAGAAGTGTTCATTGTCATTAATGGCTGAGAATATCAGTAAGGGTGTTCATTGTAATTGGTAGCGGCGAATATCAGTTGAGGTGTTCACTGTTTGTAATATCTATGAACATCAACAGAGGTAGTCATTGTCACTGATCGCTGCGAATATCCGCAGAAGTGTTCATTGATATTCATGGCTGAGAATATCAGTAGAGGTGTTCATTGCCATTAATTGCTGCGAATATCAGTTGAGGTGTTCAATGTCTGTTGCTATCTGTGAACATCATTAGAGGTGTTCATTGATGTGAAGTCTGCGAATATCCGTAAAGGTATTCATGAATATTGAAGACTGCGAATACCAGCAGAGGTGTTCATTATCACTGAGAACCACGAATACCAGTAGTATTGATGGCTGTGAATATCAATACAAGTGTTCATTTTCATTTCTAGCTGTGAATATCAGTAGAGATTGACATTGTGTCTGATGGCTGCGAATATCAGTAGAGGTGTTCCTTGTCATTGATGGCTGCGAATATCAGTAGAGTTGTTCGTTGTCATTGAAAACTGCGAATATCGGTAGAGGTATTCGTTGTTATTGTTGGCTGTGAATATCAATAGAGGTGTTCATTTTCATTCTTAGGTTTGAATATCAGTAGAGGTGTTCACTTTCTCTGATGGCTGTGGATACCAGTAGAGTTGATCATTGTGTCTGGAGGCTTTTAATATCAGGAGAAGTGGTCATTGTCATTCATGGCTGAGAATATCAGTAGAAGTGTTCACTGTCGCTGATATCTGTGAATATCAATAGTAGTGCCCACTGTCACTGATGGCTGCGAATATCAGTAAAGCTGCTCACTGTCGCTGATATCTGTGAATATCAATAGTAGTGCCCACTGTCACTGATGTCTGCGAATATCAGTAAAGCTGCTCACTGTCGCTGATATCTGTGAATATCAATAGTAGTGCCCACTGTCACTGATGGCTGCGAATATCAGTAGAGCTGTTCACTGTCGCTGTTATCTGTGAATATCAATAGTAGTGCCCACTGTCACTGATGTCTGCGAATATCAGTAAAGGTGTTCACTGTCGCTGATATCTGTGAATATCAATAGTAGTGCCCACTGTCACTGATGGCTGCGAATATCAGTAGAGCTGTTCACTGTCGCCGATTGCTGCAAATATCAATTGTGGTTTTCATTGTCTGATCTCTGTGGATATCAGTAGAGTTGATCACCAACATTGTAGGCTCCGAATATCAGTAGAGTTGTTCATTGTCATCGATAGCTCTGAATATCAGTAGAAGTCCACTGTCACTGATGTCTGCGAATATCAGCAGAGGTGATCACTGTTGCAGTCAATTTCGAGTATCACACCAGGATCGTCCCAAGCTAGGAAGTTAAGAGAAACATATTTTTTTCTTATGGTTGAAGCTCCGATGCTTCCAAAATACGGATTGAATATCATGAATAAATTCTTACGAAGAGTTGGCAGTCTCCCTTTTGGTGGCAATGATGGTGCTGGGAGGAGACTTTCGTCAATGTCTTCCTGTACAGCCACAAACAAGCAGAAATGAATTATTAGATCTTTCCAATTAGAGATGTTCTCTATGACCACTATTCAAGATGTTTACATTCGAAGAAAATATGCGTGTTGATTCAGAGCAACGCCAATTTGCTGAATATCTTCTAAAACTATGCAAAGGGGAATCGCCGCTGAATACAATGGAAAAAATTGAAATGCCAGAAGATATCATTTCAGGTGACAATCTTATTGATAATTTTTTTTTTTTTTTTTTTTTTTTTTTTTGAAACTGCTTCGCCACTGGAAATTACGAAAGAATGAAAGATAGAGCAATACTAGCGCCTCTCAACAAAGACGTCGATAGAATTAACAATGATATCACTGCAAAACTTTCCGGAGAGTACAAAATCTACCATAGGTACGACTCAGTAAATGATCAACCCAAAGGAGCGTTTGAATTTACAACTGAATTCCTTAATTCAGATAACATTTCTGACTTACCAGCACATGAATTGAAATTGGAAAAAAAATGCAATAATAATGCTATTACGTAATTTGGTTGTATCAGAAGGTTTGTGCAACGGAACTAGACTGTATAATAAAGTAATTAAAGCAAAAATCATCATTGGTGAACAATCCGGCAAAGAAATGCATATTCCCAGAGTCACCCTTGATTCCACGAAAGGTCATTTAGGATGGAGCATGCAGTAAGACCTGCATTTCCTATTAGGGTACACAAAGCGCGGGGCAAACTTTCGAGTTTTTTGACGTGGACCTAGAAAGATCAGTTTTAATGCATGGTATGCTGTACGTGGTATTTTTCTAGAGCCAAGAGGCCGAGGACATTAAGAGTACTGCTACCCCAAGAGAATCCACTCCATTCTCGCAATATATTGTGGAAAGAGGTGTTAGATTAAGATGTTTAACGTTTACTAATATATTTTTATAATAATGGCAGTACTCCTTTATGCAAACTAATAAGTAGTTATAAATCTTTTGTTCTAAATTTATAATACGGTAAATGATTTATAAATGACTGTATTTTTATGAACCTTTATTACTGTTCATCAAGTATAAATAAAAGTTCACACTGATTCCGAGCATCGCTCGGTCAACCAGGTACTTATATACAATTTCAGGTAAATGATAGAGTAAATATTCAATTAATTGTGGTATTTATAGTGCATACCCCATTTCGCTGCAAAAAATAATATTAAAAATTACAGGTAATTACTAATATTATTCTTTTTTCAAGTGTTATGCTTGGGCCCCAGATGTTGAAAATCACCCTGGAGAAACTACCCTTTCCTTCGGCTAATCTGAAGAGTTGTTCGGTGACGTAGGTGCCGGTCCAAGGTTTGATGTTCTGGATCCATGATATCGGTGGTCTAGCAACTCCTCACTTGCCTTGCAATGTCAGATGTAGTAGCCTGTATTTTCTATCCCTTACAACACGGCCTAAATAAGCTATTTTCCTGACCTTGAGCATGCTCGCTAGCTCTCAATACTTCACTATGTTGTCAAATTTGAAGTACATTACTTCTAAATTTCGACAAAGTTAGCATAACTTCCTTATTTGTTAGTAACTCTGTCCAGGGTATTCTGGAAAGTCTCCTACGTAGCACATTACAAAGTCCTCTGATCCTTTCATGCCGTACTGAGTGGCTCAGACGGTTGAGGCGCTGGCCTTCTGACCCCAAAATGGCATGTTCGATCCTGGCTCAGTCCGGTGGTATTTGAAGATGAAACTCTCCATTTATTTGGTATAGCTCCTTCATGCAAGCAATAATCAAGTAAGTACTTCAAATATGGTACTAAATCCCAACCCATTGTCTTTAATATATCCCCAGAAATGTTGTTAATTCCAGCCGCTTTATAGTTTTCAACTTTTGTATCTTACTGTTAATGTCACTGTTATCATAGATAAATTTTAATACTACTTTACTATTAATAATTTCTTGTCTTCAGAGCCCAGACACTTGCACCCCTGTAAACACTGGCTAGTGATTGATTATGGAGCAACAGTTAGGTAAAAAATAATAATAATAATAATAATATCACCACTGATCTACATTTAGGGCAGACGCCCAGGTGGCAGATTCCCTGTCTGTTGTTTTCCTAGCCTTTTCTTAAATGATTGCAAGGAAATTGGAAATTTATTGAACATCTCCCTTGGTAAGTTATTCTAATCCCTAACTCCCCTACCTATAAACGAATATTTACCCCAATTTACCCTCTTGAATTCCAGCTTTATATTCATATTGTGATCTTTCCTACTTTAAAGACACTACTCAAACTTATTTGTCTACTAATGTCATTCCAAACCATACCTCCACTGACAGCTCGGAACATACCCCTTAGTCGAGCAGCTCGTCTCCTTTCTCCCAAGTCTTCCCAGCCCAAACTTTGCGACATTCTTGTGACGCTACTCTTTTGTCGGAAATCATCCAGAATTTATCGAGCTGTTTTTCTTTGGGGTTTTTCCAGTCCTTGTATCAAGTAATCCTGGTGAGGGTCTCATACACTGGAACCATACTCTAGTTGGGGTCTTACCAGAAACCTATATGCCCTCTCCTTTACATCCTTACTACAACCCCTAAATACCCTCACGACCATGTGCAGATATCTGTATTCTTTATTTACAATCATATTTATGTGATTACCCCAATGAAGATATTTCCTTATTTCCTTATATTAAAATCTAGGTATTTACAATGATCCTCAAAAGGATCTTTACCCCATCAACGCAATAATTAAAATTGAGAGGACTTTTCCTATTTGTGAAACTCACAACCTGACTTTTAACCCCGTTCATCATCATACCATTGCCTACTGTCCATCTCACAACATTATGGATGTCATTTTGCAGTTGCTCACAATCTTGTAACTTATTTATTACTCTGTACAGAATAATATCATCTGCAAAAAAGCCTTATCTATGATTCCACTTCTTTACACATGTCATTGATGTATAAAAGAAAACATAAAGATCCAATTATACTGCCTTGAGGAATTCCCCCTTTAATTATTGTTACCTCTACTACAGTGGTAACACCAAAACAAGGCACAAACACAGTTAAAAGGGGAAGGTAAGAGTAAACTACACAATGTAAGAAATCACTACACACTCGGAAAAACAGTAGCTGGCATTACGCGGATCTCCAACAAAACATGTACGTAAATATCAGTAGGGCCAACTAGTGAACAACAAACCGGGAAGATGAAAAAGGCTGGGAACCTACCAAAGGATTGGACATGGCTGAGATAGCGGATTCCGAAATAAATCGCCGTGATCCTTAGATTTACACATATCATTGATGTATAAAAGAAAACATAAAGATCCAATTATACTGCCTTGAGGAATTCCCCCTTTAATTATTACAGGGACAGATAAAGCTTCGCCTACTCTGATTCTCTGACTTCTATTTTCTAGAAATATAGCAACCCATTCAGTCACTCTTTTGTCAAGTCCAATTGCACTCATTTTTTCCATTTGTCTCCCATCATCCACCCTAGCAAATGCCTTAGATAGGTCAATCGCGATACAGTCCATTTGACCTCCTAAATCCAGGATATCTGCTATATCTTGCTGGAATCCTGCAAGTTCAGCTTCAGTAGAATAACCTTCGCTAAATCCAAACTGCCTTCTATCAAACCAGTTATTAATTTCAGAAACATGTCTAATATAATCAGAAAGAATGCCTTCCCAAAGCTTACATGCAATGCATATCAAACTGACTGGCCTGTAATTTTCAGCTTTATGTCTATCACAAGGTTTACAAGGTTTTCACCAAGGTACTGACAAATAGAATAAGTTCAACGCTTGATTTTGCCCAACCAATTGAACAAGCAGGTTTCCGCCGAGGTTTTGGAACAATCGACCATATACTCACCCTTCGTGAAGTTATCAGCAGAAGTAATGAATATCAAATGGCGCTCTGTCTAGCCTTTGTGTACTTTGAAAAGGCTTTTGACTCGGTGAGCCACGCTGCTGTTATGCAAGCCTTAGCTGAACACGGCGTCGATGCTGCCTACATAAGAGTTCTCCAGCATATCTACGAAACCTCTTCAGCCTCCGTGAACATCAATGTGCCAACCACGGATTTTCCCATTCAAAGAGGTGTTAAGCAAGGCGACCCCATATCTCCCAAGCTGTTCTCAGCCGTATTAGAAATGGCCATGTCAAAAATCAACTGGCAAAGCACAGGAATCAAAATCAATGGGAAAAGGCTGAACAATTTAAGGTTTGCAGACGACATTACACTTTTGGCCAACGACATCGATGAACTACAAACTCTAATACAAGATCTTGTATCAGCCTGTCAAAAAGTGGGAATATCCATGAACCTTTCTAAAACCAAAGTAATGCTTAACAAATGAGCCCCAGCAGGAAAGCTGCATGTGGGAAACACCACATTACAACAGGTCAATGAATTTGTCTCTATCTTGGGCAACTTGTAAACATGAAAGGGGACTTAAGACCGGAAATCTTCCGACGTATCAAACTAGGATGGCAAGCCTACGGAAGAAATTCTTCAATCTTCAAATCCAACATGCCACCCCACCTAAAGAAGATAGTCTTTGACCAGAGTGTTCTCCCCGTACTGACTTACGGTTGTGAAACCTGGACATTGAGCGAGTTTGTTAAGCAAAAACTCAGAACAACCCAAAGAGCTATGGAACGGTTCATGCTAGGCTTGACGAAGAATGACAGGAAGAGAGCAGATTTCATCAGGTCAGTCACAAAGGTCAGTGACATTTTAGAAAGGGTATTTACCCTAAAATGGCAGTGGGCAGGCCATGTTGCTCGGAGAACTGATGGTAGGTGGACAAAGCTTGTGCTTGAGTGATGTCCGAAAGATCATCTCAGACCAAGGGGAAGACCACCGGACAGATGGGATAAAGACATCCGGAAGATTACTGGGATCAATTGGCAGAACATCGCTCAAGACCTCATGAAAACCTACCTTGCTTCGGACTTAAAGAGGCCACATCGTAAAAACGATTGAATATGGCTGATAGTGATAGTGATAGTGATGTCTATCACCATTTCCTTTATACACAGGGGAATACGTCAGCCTCGTATCGGTAGATTTATTAGCACGTAAAATGACTCCTGCAGGACTAACTTCCGGCACCTCGGCGTCTCAGAAAACCGTAAAAGTAGTTACTGGGACGTGAAGCCAATAACATTATTATTATTATTATTATTATTATTATTATTATTATTATTATTATTATTATTATTATTATTATTATTAATCCGTTTATGGCTGAACTTTGACAGTCCAAGTATCTACTCCATAAAGCAATATTGCCCAGATTTAGCTCTTCATCAGCCTTTGCCTGAGTTTGAGATTTAGATTCTCGTCACCAAAAAATGATCCTACATTTTAGAAGGATGATCTACATATATCAGTACGGGGAACGGTCTCTTTCTTCTGGATCTAGATTGTCTGTTATGCTGCTCGGAAGGTAAGTAAAATGACTAACTCGTTCTATAATTTGATTATTTATTGAAATTTGTAGTTGTTTCTGCTAAATACCATGAACTTAGTTTCTGCAGTGATAAATGCAAATACAAAGCTTTTTTAAAAAATTCTAATGTTATTTCATGAATGGTAATAAATGTTAGTTAAGCATATAACATTCTTTTAAAGTAGAGTTTGCAGTTGCTGAATTGTAAACATTCTTCTTTTTTTAATTTTACTCTTTTAAGCAATCAGAAAGCTTATCTCTCCTTTAGAGCGGGCGTTAATTTACAACAGAATATTTAAAAACTTAACCACTTTTTGGATTCGAACCTGAATCCACTGAATAGACCAACCGACTAGTTATATGTTGGGAAAATGCAAAGAAACATCTAAGAATCAAGGATCACATGCAAGACGTTTCTTTAAGCTGGCATCTGTTGTTATCGACATCTGCAACGTCCCTAATGAGCTTTATCGATATCATCTGGGTGTTACAAATTTTGTGTTCGTTAAGACACATTATGACTTAAGATTGTTTCAGAATGAGGCAAATGTGAGAAAATATGGTGGAAATAATGTCTAAGCAGCATGTACATGAAGGCAGAGGAGACTCACAGCACTGCAAGGAACTTGTTCTCAGTGCTCCTTTAATCACCCAGAATACTGTACGCTCCGTAACTGCCGTTTGATTGCTCTGTTTATCGGCCTGTATATTACATTATTATTGTTGTATTACCTATGTATAATATAAAACTACCCACTTACTAAATCCCTCATTAACTTTTAGATTTCCTGGCTCCCTGAAACAGTACCTGTGGGCGTAAACTGTACTTTTACGACGATGTATTTTAGACCTAGTGAAGATATCAAAACAACATTTTCACAGGGTAGTACAGCAATACACATAACGGTGGTCAGTTTCGCTCACAAAACTGTCGTACTAATTACTTCGTTTTTCGCGTTTAGTTTACAGTATTTCTCTCCACAAAGTAAATTCTATACTTTAAAATGCCTAATGGAAGTCTGTTGACAAATAACATACAATAATCTGAGTTATCAATCTCTTTTCCTATCGCTGAACTGCCTTAACAGTTAAATACTTTGTTGGATGTTCTACTCTAGTGCGTGCTTCAAAATTGCCACAACATCAACAACTACAACAATGACAATTACTACTATCACTACTAATTAGTTTCTGGGAAATATTCTATCCCATCTTCTAAACAAAAATTGAAGACACTAGATACAGAAGCTTACTGTAAGTGGCGGAATATACCGTTACGAGTAAAGCACTGACTGTTGGCCCAAAAAGTACATACAAAAATACACATACACACAATTATACTTGACAATGAATGACAACACTCTACTGTTTACTGGCTGTTTACAAAAGCCTCTTGTCCTCACAGCGGGTCTGCGGCAGGCAATCTTTACTTGAATCGGTGATCCTTCTTAATCGTGATTGACACTTCTCACTTTTCACTTCACATCGCTTCGCACAGTCACTTCTCACAACAGTTCCACGTAGACAAGTTGTAATGCACGTCCGTTCGCTATCACAACGTACGACTGCTGTACACTTGGCTCGACTCCAGACAAGGCCTATAACTCGCGCAATGAACTCGCATGACTGCTCCACACACTGAACTCTTAGCTCATGACTCGTAGCTTACTACTCAACACTCACTACAATAACACAATACAATACAATAACAACCAAAACAACTCAACACCACAATTCAACTACCAACTACTCGCTTTTAAACACCTGGTGATGTTTTAGCAACTTTGGGGTGCTCCCATAAATGGAGCGTTCATAGTTTCATCTTCCAGAAAACCATGGAGACACCAGACGAAAAGCATAATTAAAGCAGAAGCCGTTACATGTCCTCAAACCGGCCGGGAGCTCACTGCCTGAATCACTACTCCTTTCAGGAAATACCGAACAGGGATTCAAGGGGCTGACAGTCGAATGGAATCGAATTCCTTGGAATGCTATGAAACAAATGATATTCAAAATGACTAAATTTCCTTTAGGATCTCGATGTAATTAGCTGACGGAAAATATAACCACAGAGATCAATACACTGGCTTGCGTTTTCACGATCAAAAGCGGTGAACCATGTAAGGAAGGTCCAATTCATTCATACAAAATATACTGTTTCTCATAAGATGTGGTTCGGAATTAGCTTTTGTGTAATGGGACATCTCACGAGCCCCACATACGCTAACATTTTATCTATTTCTTCTCAACATTTCTTGGTTCATAAATAATTCTTAAAGTTTAATTATTCTATCTAGGTTGGATTACCCCTCGTTTAATGACCTATCTGACAGGCGATGCATAGGTTGACATTGTACTTAGTTATATCTCAGGTCTCTACCATTGTGAATTGTTAAACATTTCTCTCCAAAAAATAGATTGGAATTAGCCTATTCGTAAAACAGATACCAAAGGGAGCTTACTTGCTTGCTTGCTTGCTTGCCTGCCGTGCCCAGGTCAGATGTAATGTTTCCTTTAGCGACCGAAGTGGCCTTGTCGTTTACTTTCAAAAAGTCCTGGACTATGCAGTGTTCTCTAAGTCTCTGACAGACCAGGAGATGTACTTGGTCCTGGATGGACATTCTTTCCTCTTTCTTCACTATCCTGCACTGATCTGCAGAGAATACTCACTTCAAGGTTACAATATTGTTGCTGCGGTATGTTCACGTTCCTCGCGCACACATAAGTCCTCAAGATATTAAATATAGATAACTTCAATTTGGATGCAAAAAATTCGTGTGTTTACTGGCACAAGCTACAGACTTTATCTTCCCTATGTCCTTACCCTCTCTATTATTATGTTCGCTAGTTGATGTGTTCGAGTTAGAAGTCACTAGAATAATAAACAAAGGTATTTGCTTTACGTTCCACTAACTACTTTTACATTTTTTGGAGACGCCGAGGTGCCGGACTTTAATCCCACAGGAGTTCTTGTAAGTGCCAGTAAATCTACCGACACGAGGCTGACGTGTTTGAGCATCTTCAAATATCATCAGATTGAGCCGGGATCGAATCTGTCAAGTTGGGGTCAGAAGGCCAGAGCCTCAACTGTCCTTGCCACTCAGCCCGACTTCATCACCAGCGATCCACCGAATGAGCTCTATAGTAGACTATGTGAAGCGTGGGCAGAGACAATCTAGAGCGCATCATTAGTGGATGCTCTACACTAGCCCCTTCTGAGTACACCTAGCTACACGACAACATTGCCAAAGTCATGCATCAGCGGATATTTTTGAATTAAGTTCTGCTCACCGATGATACGCCCTACTAAGATACGATAATCAGGCGTGGGAAATGTACTGGACCGGAAAAGTACGGAGTGACAGAACAACAAGCTACAACCAATCTGACATTGTACTGACAGACAAGTCATAAAAAGTCACATATCTGATGAACGTTGCAATCCTAGCTCCTGAGAACATCCAGAAAACATCAGGAAAAAGGTCCAGTGTTACGTTTTCGTTTCTCTGGCAAATGAAGTAGGGGAAATCTGGCATGCTCGCAGTTCTGTAGCTGCTTTTCCCGGTACACCCTGCGGTATTGAGCAACATGTGAGGTGTTGTCTGTGGGTGTAGGTGTAATTGTACGGACTATGAATGGAAAGGAAGTTTCCGCGTCTTTGAAAAAAGGAGTCATTCCGGCATTTGCCTGGGGTTGAAATGGGAAACCGCGGGAAACAACTTCGAGGATGGCCGACGGGGGTTAGAAAAACAAGAATATCTGCATTGAGCTGCAGAAGATAGTGGTTTTAGAAACCTTCAGTATTATTGGGAAATGCTGAACAACGATTTGAAGGATCCGCAGATGATATTCAGACGATTTGAGTAATAATAATAATAATAATAATAATAATAATAATAATAATAATAATAATAATAATAATAATAATAATAATGTATGTTCAGTCCTCTGCCCGAAGGCCATTGGCTGTCATGGATGGATTAGGTATCACTGAAGAGGCGTACAGGGGAAATGAGGAGTGAGGTAGTTTCCTGTTAATTTCCTCACTGGGCCAGAAAATGCCATTGCATGTCAGTCTGCCAAGCCCACTGAAATGCATGCACCAGTCAACCCTATGAGTGACATTTTCACACCATTCATAACAGGGACTGGCTGCATAAGGAATGGCATTACTAGCATCGCTTATACCTCAGTCACTTTCAAATACTCAAAGCCATAAGACTGAGACAAATCGATTAAACCAACAAAATTGCTCTAGCCCATGCCATACGACACAGTGCACTGTAAACACTAGGTTTCGCCACCAAAGGCATATAATGATGTTAATGATGTTAATAATAATAATAATAATAATAATAATAATAATAATAATAATAACAATAATAATAATAATAATAACCTTCTTCAACCTTCTGAATAGTTACAAAATCTAAGCCCATATGGTTCACTGAAATTGAGAAAGACATGAAAAATGCTGGAATTAAAACAGATAAAATCAAGAACAGAACACTTTTTACAGAAGCAGTTTTAAGGCAGCGTTTCAGGAGCGGAAGAAACCAACAACTAGAAGAAAGAGGACTCAAGAAGAGAAGGAACGACACTCTCGAAGGTTGAAGGAAATTGGGAAACAAAGGAAATCGAACACAATGAAAAGTAACCAAAGTTGATTCATCGTACCCTCCAAATGGATTATTCGAAAAAATAATAATAATCTACACAAATAAATAAAACTGAAGTGTCTGTTTGTAATGTCAAAATAACAGAATTTTACTAAGTGCATATGAAAGTATATACGGTACTTATAACTCAATACAAATTTTTATAATTTTCGTCTGTCTGTCTGTCTGTCTGTCTGTCTGTCTGTCCGTCTGTCTGTCTGTCTGTCTGTCTGTCTGTCTGTCTGTCTGTCCGTCTGTCCGTCTGTCCGTCTGTCTGTCTGTCTGTCTGTCTGTCTGTCTGTCTGTCTGTCTGTCTGTCTGTCTGTCTGTCTGTCTGTCTGTCTGTCTGTCTGTCTGTCTGTCTGTCTGTCCGTCTGTCTGTCTGTCTGTCTGTCTGTCTGTCTGTCTGTCTGTCTGTCTGTCTGTCCGTCTGTCTGTCTGTCTGTCTGTCTGTCTGTCTGTCTGTCTGTCTGTCTGTCTGTCCGTCCGTCCGTCCGTCTGTCTGTCTGTCTGTCTGTCTGTCTGTCTGTCTGTCTGTCTGTCTGTCTGTCTGTCTGTCTGTCTGTCTGTCTGTCTGTCTGTCTGTCTGTCTGTCTGCACGAGCGGGCTATTGCGGACGGTTGAGTCTAAACACGCGCCATGTTTGTATTCGTTCGTATTGAATAGTTAAGTTATTAGCCATGCCTAAAAGAAAATCAAATCTCTCTAAAAACACGAGAAAGGCCAAAAGTCAAAGACTGCAACGTGAAAATGAATCTCAACAGGATAGAGAAAGTCGTCTTAGAAATTGTCGATTGAGGCAATCCATGTCTAGGTCGAATGAAAGTAGTTCTGAGAGGAACGAACGATTACAGTTAGATAGAACCCGTCATTAACTGTTAAGGAGTCAAAAATCTCAGAAGTCTACAGAACAGCGTATAGAAAACAATCGTATTCGACATGCTGTCTCGCGAAGCCTAGAATCGGACGATTCTAGACAGCAACGATTAGAAGATGACCGTATTCGACACTCTGTGTTGCGATATCTAGAAACAGATGATTCTAGAGAGCAGCGATTGGAAAGTGATCGTCATCAAGAAAATCAACGTGAAAGTGAAGAACAACATGACATCCGTATTACTGAACAATGTGATCGATATCATAAGTCACTAGGACAGAGAATCGAGCGCTTAGCATAGCTCCGTAAAAGTGTGAGTACCATTCGTCAGTCAGAAACAAATTTTGATCAAGAAAGGCGTGTGGTTACTGCCAGACAAACGACAAGTGCCATGCGGGATATTGAAAGTGAAGAGAACCGGCGACAACGACTGAATAATGACCAAATAAGAAGAAATAATAGACGTAATATTGCATGGCAAGAAAAACATAACAGTGGGTTCAATTATGATGCCCAAATAAATTAATCTGCAGCATCAGAGCTAGGTCCTATGAATGTTTGTTGCATTTACTTTAAAGCTTAAAGGTGGAAAGCTGAGTCAAAAGAAAAGTGCGCTTGGACTCCATTCAGCAACCACCTGAGCCACTTAAGCCTTATGTGGCAAACGTGATCAATTTCAACGTTTCAAGAATAATATTGACGTTATAATTCGGCTTTTCAAATGATTTCTTTCGGGGCAAAAGAAGTTAATGAAGGGAATTATATGCCCACGTTTAAAATACAGGGACAGGTGTATCATTTGATTGGTTCCCTTCTTCCAGTAGATAATACGAGAGAAGTTTTACAAATATATTTCATTAGCAATTATGTACTACAAAGGGACGCAATATTACGTTTCCCAAATCTAAACACTTCGTTAGTAGAAAGCTTGCAAAGTATGCTTATTGAAATAAACAGTTACATTCGTGATTTCAAAACTGCTCTTCAATCTTTCACACCAAATTCAAACTAAAATGACTATAAAATAGTTATAAATGTGATCGGCGACCTTCAGCAGAGCACAGAGGTCGCCATAACGAATCGACAACAAACGAAGTACCTGTGTTACTGGTAAATCAAGATTGTGATAATCGGGACATAGTACTTCGCAGACATGACAATAGATTTCAGAGAATCGCAGAAACTCACAGATCTTATGATGCCCTACAGTATCCTCTAATGTTTGTTAGTGGGAAAGATGGATATAACTTTTCGGTCTATCAAGTCGACTCAGACACAGGCCAGTCAAATGTTCAACAAAATTCCCGCACTACATTACTGTACTATTGTTACCGATTAATGATTAGAGAGAATAAGTACAATAATTTGCATTCTTACAAACAATTAATTAATCAATACTGTCTTAGTTGACGTATTGACGTATACGCTAAAATCGAAACAGAGAGACTCACTTTCATATGAACTAATAAAAAAAAAAGCTTCGAATTGACAATTATATTCACCTTCAAGACGCAATCAATCATAACGAGAATGTAGAGGATTTAGGCCAGTTACTTATTCTACCTTCATCATTTACAGTAAGACCTAGATATATACACCAACGCACACAGGATGCGTTTTGTTATGTTAGGAAATATGGCCGTCCCAATATTTTCATAACGTTCATTACCAACCCTAAATGGGATTAAATTACAAACGAACTTTTTACTGGGCAGTTGGCTTCTGATCGGCATGATGTTATAGCAAGAGTTTTTAAACAAAAACTGAAAAAAAATGATGGACCTCCTGGTGAAAGGAAAAACATTTTGATATGGTCAGAAATGAAAATAAGACCACAGCAAACGGATGATGTTATTCAAGCAAAATCGCCAGACCGAGAAGCTGATCCAGAACTATTTGATGTTGTATGCCCACATGGCATACGGTCCATGTAGACCTTAAAATCCTCAATCTCATTGTATGAAGAACGGTATTTGTAGTAAAATATTTCCTCTATCTGTCAGTACAGAAACTGTTACAGGTGAGGATGGTTATCCATTTTACATACGTCGTTCACCTCAAAACGGTGGTATACGAATGACAATTCGATCACGAACTAACTCTATTGATATCGATAATCGCTGGATTGTTCCATTCGCACCGGTACTGTCACGCACTTTTAGAGCACACATCAACGTTGAACTTTGTAGCAGTAAAACATATTTGCAAGTATGTCAACAAAGATTCAGACTTGGCAGTATTTGGAGCACAAATTGCTAATGATGAAGTGATATCATATCAGAAGCAATCTGGCACATATTGTCATTTTCGATTCACGAACGTTTCCTCGCAGTAAAAATGATCAGATAATTTATTTTGAAACAAACAATGTCCGTGGAGTGGTAGAGAATGGCATTTTCCGAACTGTTCCATAACGGCGAATTTGCAGCCATTTTATTGTTTGAAGACGTACCAGCTTATTACACTTTTAATAAAGAAAATCGCACATTCCAACGTCGATGATAAGGTACTCCTGTGGAGGATCATCCCTGAATATTTCACGAGCATACCCTTGGTAGAATTTATATAATTCATCCCAATAATCGGGAATGTTATCATCTAAGTATGTTATTAAATGCTGTCAGGGAACCAACTTCTTTCGAAAGTCTCAAAAGTGTGAATAGTATTTTATATCCCACATATAAGCAGCATGCCTTGCACTTGGTTTACTAGAAGGCGATAATCACTGGTGCGACACATTAACAGATGCCAGTACAAGTAGCAGCACATCTCAGTGCGAGAGCTACTTGAGATTATATTGGTATTCTGCAATGTTTCCAATTCCTCAAAATTATGGGACAAGTTTAAGGATCATTTCATGGAAGATTATGTAAGAGACCTCCAACGACATTACCCAGATGCAGACATAAATGCTCATTAACAAAACTTTAATAATCGTGTTCTGTTTGCGTTACAAGACATTCTTCTTTCCATAGGCGGCAATACTCTCCCTCATTATGGTTTACCATCTCCACAAACGAACGATGGGATTGTTGATAATTTGAACAGAGGATATACTGAACACACAAATTTTGATCCAGTTGAACTTCAACATACGATAAATCAGAATGAACCAATATTTAAAAAACGAACAAAATCAAGTTTACCGACTCCTCATTGACAGTGTGAATGATGCTAACACTGGTGGTGCACATTTTTAGACGCCCCAGGTGGTACTGGCAAGACATTTCTGATAAATATTTTATTACTGGCCAAAATACGTTCGGAAAAAAAAAAGATTGCCATAGCAGTCGCATCTTCGGGAATAGATTCAACTTTACTTCCTGGGGAAAAACAGCACATTCCATATTTAAAATACCAATAGAAGCAGGGCGTATAGAAAATCCAGTCTGCAGTGTATCGAAAAACAGTTATAAAGCCAAAATATTACATGAGTGTGCCTTTGTAGTGTATGAAGAATGCACTATGGCGAATAAAATTTCAGTCGAAGCCGTGAACAGAACAAAGCAAGACCTAAGAGGTAATACTCTATTATTTGGAGGAGTAACATTTCTATTCGCTGGAGATTTTAGACAGATATTACCAATTGTCACTAAAGGTACGCGAGCGGATGAAATTAACGCACCTTTAAAACGTTCTGTACTTTGCAGACATTGCAAAAAACTTTCTTTATAAGAAAACATGAGAGCAAATTCAGCTGATTCCACATTTAGAAAAATTCTTCTTGATATTGGAGAGGCGAAGTGTCCAGAAGTGAATGATACTCATAATATACAACTACCTACCGGTCTTTGTCAGGTTGTGGCGGACATTGAAACTTGAATAAATAGTATATAGATGATGTTCACAATCTCAGTATAAAAGAAGATTCGCGGTTGTGTGAAATATCAATTTTAGTACCAATGAATGATAGGCTACTGCGCTTAGTCAGCGCATTTTAGATGAGCTTCCTGGTGAATCACAAACAATTATACTTGACAATGAATGACAACACTTCACTGTTTACTGGTTGCTTACAAAAGCCTTTCAATCAATACAGTTTGCAATCCGGATGGAGCTGTTAATTATCCAACAGAATTTTTAAACAGTATAATTATGCCGGGTCTACCCCCTCACAAACTAGAACTTAAGTTTGGTGTGCCCATCATACTATTCAGCAATTTAAACCCACCGAAGCTTTGCAGTGGCACTAGATTGCAAGTAGTGTCACTGCAAAGAAACGTTACAGAAGGTCGTACAATATCCGAATGCGGAAAAGGTGAGACGGTATTTTTACCACGGATTCTCATCATACCGTCGAATTTTCCCTTTTATTTCAAAAGATTGCAATTTCCTATCAATATCACCTTTGCTATGACAATCAACAAGTCACAAGGACAAACGTTGAGCTCAGGGTTGCTTTACCCATGGGCAGCTATATGTCGCATGTTCAAGAGCGAGGGATACCACTAGCGCTTTTGTTTTAGCCCAAGGAAATCGTACACCAAACATTGTATATAAAGAGATTTTTCAAGAGATTAATACGAAAACCATAAAGAAAAGTTTATCAAATTATTTCAAACTTTGACAAGGAAGCTTTATAAGTCAAAATAGCCCAAGGAAATCGTACATCAAACATTGCATATAAAGATGTTTGCTCATGATGATGCTTGTTGTTTTAAGGGGCCTAACATCGAAGGTCATCGGCCCTGCATATAAAGAGATTTTCCAATAAGATTAATACGAAAAGCCAAAACAAAAACAAAACAAAAAATACTTCAAAAGTTGATAAGGAGGCTTTATAAGTCAAAAAGAAAATTCAACGCGTTCGAAGTCGCGGGCACAGCTATTAAATATAAAAGTACTCTATTTCATCCAATTTACCTATGTAAAAACGATGTGTGTTAATAAAATATGTTTTATTTTGCTTTTAAATAAATAGTTTAAAACAGCTAACGGCTGAATTAATAAACGCATGTGAAGCTGCGGGTACATGCTAATAATAATAATAATAATAATAATAATAATAATAATAATAATAATAATAAAAAATTAATAATAATAATAATAATAATAATAATAATAATAATAATAATAATAATATTAATAATAATAATAATTGATGGGTTGAATCCAATAATGCTAAGAAGTTCGCCGTCTTAACATGTGTCAAATTTGAAACTGCCTTCCGACTCACTCAAATCATACATAACAAAAGGTCTATCTCACTAAATGCAAAAATTCGACATTATCAAACTGTAATTAGACCTGAGTCATTATAAGCGCGAATGTTTAACACTTAGAACGCATAGTCTGATTGAAAAACTGGTAATTAAGTAAAGGAAGATTATCCGAAAAATTATTGGTCCCAGTCTCAAAGATGGTTTTTCCAGACTTCGGACCCCCAATGAAAAGATACCAAGCGTAATCCGGAACCTTCAGACTGCAAGCTGAAAGAATCTGTAAACGGTTGTTATGCTACTTCAGAAGTCTCAAAAGGATTCCTTCTTGGTTGGTGGAGAACGATAAAGATCTGTAAAAGTATGTAACCTCAGAAACAGACATTCAACTCCGAGTACCACTCAGACACAAACTTAGACAGATTCACCTAGAAGCAGTCCCAACTCGACTGAAGCATGTCCATCCTGATGCATGGAAGAAAGCATACTCCAAAAGGATGAAAACCTGGTGGTCCCGCAAGAAGACAAACAGATGAGATAAGAAGAAGAAGAAAAAGAAGAAGAAGAAGAAGAAGAAGAAGAATGCCATTGGTTTTAGGTGCCATTAAATGTACCGGCACGAGGCTGATTTATTAGAGTACCTTCAAATAAAGACGGACTGGGTCAGGATCGGACCCGACAACTAGGGCTCAGAAAGCAACTGCACTACGATCTACCCACTTAGTCCAGTTCTTAAAAAATGCATCTAAGCGTCTAGAAGTATGAAGATATATTTCGGATGTGGTTTAAAAACTCGTATGATTGGACTGATAAGAGTCTCCCCTTGTAAGGTTAGCCCATTAAATCAATTGGGGAGTCACCTGTGTTTTCATACACATAATCTACTGACTGAACAAAATATTGATTAAATTAATCGGGGGATATTTCTTTTTTTCATTTTCCTATGGATTACTTGCTATGCTGTTCTCTTTTTTTTTTTTTTTTTTGCTAGTCGCTTTACGTCGCGCCGACACAGATAGGTCTTACGGCGACGAGCTATGCTGTTTTGCATTTATTGAATCCCCCAGCGATAAAATTATCATTGGCTTCCAATTTTGCTTTAATTACTGCTTGTTTATATTACTTCCTGATATGCTCGTATACATCTGCAGACTCCTTACTCCCCTTCTTTTACAATATATAACATACCCTGACTTTGTTTCCTCATATACCTCAAATCTATCATACCACTGTAATCTCTGGTTGCGTGTTGTTTGATGGTCATCAATTTATCACTGGCTATCCTTTCAAATGTATACTACAACTGTATGGAAACTGTCTGTAAAATTATTCTACAGCAGGAAGCGTCCGATCTCTCTTATTATACTGTATTTGATGGTAAACTTATTTTCAACGTATATATGAATAGTATCATAAATGTATCCTATATGAAGTGCGGATTCTAATAAATAATAGAAATAAATTCAGTGTATAAGTGTATAATCCTTAATATTATGCATCCACTATCTGGAATCCATCATTGATAAATACATGTAGCAAATATCCAAGGCGAATTCCTAAGACATCGATATAATCTGTTTCAAAAATTTGCCATAAGTATAGAGATTTAACAAAAAAATTTATATAGATGAATTTGATACTAGAAGAGAATTGTATATGTATGTGTGTATGTATGTACGTGTGTATGTATGTATGTATGTATGTATCCTCAGCCCGGAGGGTGGTTCAATCCCCAACAGATCCACAAAGACAGCCTAGACATCACCAATTGTAATGAACGTTTATTCGGTTTAACTGCCGGCACTTGAGGCTAAAGATTGAATCTACATGACAGCGGGATGGAAATTTCGTATGGAATGCCATATACTAACAGAGGGGTCAGGTGTCTGGAAACCTCTTTCCCAACCTCAAATGAAACAATATTGCGTTAGTGGCCCAATAAATACAAAACAAACGTCTCATGGGTGGGATTACGAGAAGATACTCGAAGAGATCTGTTTAGCTAAACATGCAAGCTATGTGTGAATTTGATAACTTTCGTGGAGAACGTGCGGTAGTTGAGTAGATTCTTCCCTAGCTTCTCATGACGACGGTTGTAGTTCGAATGCCAGTCCATGCAATTGATAGGGTACTTTCAAAATGGAAATAAAATGGTCCAGATACCACATCTAGTTTTCCTGAAATTATACAACTTGTTTATTTTCACATTTGTGCTCAAAACTAATCGTGAATAAAATAGAGGTGATAAAATCCTATGTTGCCATATGTCAGTACCACAATACAACAACACTCTGTGGAGGATGTCGGGATATTTTTCACCATTCACCCTATTTTCATCATGATAATACGGTCCTGCCTCAGTTTTGACCGAACATTTAATGTTGAGAACTAGGTGTGACGTGATTATTTCTATCATACTTTATTGACGTATTATTGTAACAGTAAAAACCGATTTCAATTATGCCACCGTCATCTTTCTGTTCTCACGATAGTGTGTTCGATCTCGGCTGACTTCTGTGGCATATGAATGTGATAACTCTGTGTCCTTGTTTACTGCATATTAAGAACTGCGAGAAAGTATTCCGACACCCTGCTGTCTTCTAAAATCTGTAGTAAATGAAATTACGTTAAACAAAATAATTCGTGCTGTTATGATAAAACTGGTAGCACATCGATATCATTTTCGATAACATTCTGATCTACACTTCATCCAGGATTTATTCTGTGTAGTCTCTGGTAAAGATTTTCTTTTAGATCCAATTGTCGTCAACTAGAGCTTGCCTCAGTCGTCTTTCTAGAGTGACAGTACCTCGTTTGAGCGGACAGAACTCTAGTGTTTGTGTTGCTGTGAGAGCCCGCGCTAGGGAAATGAGAAATCTTTTGTCCCCATCCTCTTCAGATGTGAAGGGCTGCTGTTCTACTTCACACCATGTTCCTTTTCACCAGAAGGAAAGGGATTTCGTCGCATATTTTACTTCATTTAAAATTCTGTTTATGAAACAGGGACATTGCTTCTCGAAAGAATCGTGCACAGTAACACCATGGTAAAATATGCTGCGTAGTAAAGCTGAAGGCTTAGAGCGGTAATGTATTCACATTTAGCTGTTAAGTAATATCAAATATTATAGTCAATGGTGTCTAATAATTTGATGCGTGTATTTTTTTAAACATTCAGTCAATTTCCAAGTCAAAGCAAAGCGGAATACCACGCGGAATGCTTCGCCAATCACACCTATCAATTTTAAATATTCTCTCCACTGTGGTCCTTATTTGACCGAGTAGGAAACTTCCAAGCCCATAGTCAATATAAATTTCGAATAATCGCAGTCACAGTATTATCTCCACTACAGTCGTTACGTGGCCGAGGACAAGCTACCAAGTTAACAGTCAATGTGCATTTACAATTATCACAGTTGCCAATATTCTCTTCATTAGTTTATGGTTTTTATGTGACCGAGTAACAACCTCCCAAGCTCACAAGCAATGTACTTTTCCAGTGGTCACAATTGCCAATATTCTCTCCACTATTAACTTACACGACGGTAATAACTCCCAAGCCTGCAGATAAAATTTCTAATTATCTCATTTGCATACATTATCTCCACGATAACAGAATGAAAACACTAACTTTTACAAATTTCTAGTCAAGTTTTCCATATCAGACTTTTATAACTTTTTGGTCAATTTCTCCACTTTAAAAGGACACCGTATGCTCCTATACCTATAAATAAAAGCAGTAGCGTGTGGTGAAAATATTCGTTACCCCAGCCGCAAAAATGGTTTTTAAATGTAAGCAATCGTAGCCCCCACTACACTCTATAAAGTCCACATTACCATTTTATAAGGCTGCATTTTTTGTGCAAAGGTCTACCTGAGAAAGATCTTAAATAATTTTTTCAACCACACACTCGCACATATTTCCAAATTGATACTCACGGCAGTGACGACACTATCACAACTTAACCTATTGCAGATTTTAAACAATGTACTAACAGTTTCACCCGGTGACAGTACATTCATGGTTTTCACAAAAATACCCTGGGACTATGTTTATAACTTAAAAAGCCTAACCTAACTGAATTAGAAACATTTAACTGGTATTTTACCGTCGCCGAAGTTTTATAGTTGCACTCGCTTACTGAGTGTACGCACATCAACGACAAACGAGGGAAAATATTCGTCACGACGTATAACCCACGTTATATTAATGAAGAGTGCCACAGAACTCGCGAAAACTTCACCTATAATCCAAGAGAAACACTTCAAAAAATCACCATATACCACCATTGCAGACAACCAAATACATAATTATTTTACTTCACGCTTAACTCTGTGTTCTACACGTGCCATCAATGAATTGCTCGAAAAACTTCATTCATTCCGAAGTCCAAAAATAAAATACATTCTTCTGTATTACAATTTATTTCATAAACTGGCTCTATTTTTATTAGCAAGACGATGTGCAAGTGGCTATACTGTTAAGATGTTTATATTTTTCTTGTGGCGCTGAACAATTCGAGTGTCAAGTATTAAAACTAGCATGCCTTACCTAAGCTAGCTGACCTGTCGTCGTAAATTGCTGTCGGGGTGGGCGACACAGCCCCGCCCTCATCCCAGGACAAGGAAGCTTCAAGTGCATGCGTCATCCAAGCGACTTAAATTTTGCTGGGGTAGCTCTCTTTCGCGCCGGCAAGGAAACCCAGCTCGCTGGAGAAGATGAACTGCGGTAGGGTGAGCGGATTGTCGAGACAGCTGTACTTGGCTTCTTAAAAACATTATAAAAAGCGTTCTAACGAATAATAAGAAAATGTTAATACAAAGTTATTTACCCCAGCAGCGCTGGGGTAGATGGGGTTCAGTACATGCCACTGAATACAAGTCTTCTATCACTTTCTCCTTATTCTTATTCTTCTTATTCTTATTAATCTGGAATTATGATCTCCATAGTATGAGCCTAGCCTCCTGAATGATAACTGCCCAAACATTCTGGTCTTATGATTTTCTTATTCGTCCTTTTGTGCCAAATTTACTTAGGTTTACTTGAACATCGTCTGGCCATCTTAGCTGGTATCTTGTGTCTGTCCGTTCTGAACACGTACCCCTCATATTACAATTTTATTAAGCTTATGAATGTTACTATACGAGGATATAAATTATTTAATTATTTATTAGTTGTTATCCACCAGGCTCCTAAAGTAATAATTGCTCTATAAAACAAAGCCCATACACAACTACGGGCTTGATTACTACCACAGACATTTTTATTTTTACTTTACTGATAAGATATCTTACTCCCATTACGTTACCAAGAGCTCGGACGCAGCCATTACCTGCGTTTTCTAATATCCCATCACTTTTGCTTGAAATTGCGGTGCCCAAATATTTGAGCCACGAGATGGTTTCAAAGTTACGAGTAACCTACCCCACTTCGAGGTCTAGAATGTGAATTCTTTCAAAACGATCACACGTGTTGCCACTCTTGAAGAATGAATAATGAATCACTGTGCTATAAGATATTATCGTCCTCGTGTTTTTATCACATACAGGAGTTCGATTATGACGTAAACGGGGTGACCTTTTGTAATCAATGTGGCGACTCATTCTTCATTCTTTTCTCACTGTTCAAGACAGCTTTCATCATTCTGTGACCACTCACGATAACCAGTTTCTGAAATGGTGGTGTGATAATTGTTTTAAGAGTAAGTACGACTGGGCAAATGTCCTTTCCTTTAACAATAATAATCAGAAAATCAAAAAAAGATTGGATCCTCCGAAGAATGAAGGTGTCGGCTAAAGAAAATAAAACCTTCCAAGGCTTCATAAACTTAATACCGTCGGGGATCAAAAAGGGACAGGATCTGACAGGTCTGATAAGCAAAAGAAAAGTGAGGAGCCGGGCACAAGTAACTGGAAGCACTGCCAGGCTCGGCTAGGGGTCCCATGGCCGCCCACCCACGCTCCCAAGTTGAGAGCCTCTGGAGTCCATTTCATTCGCATCTTGAGACAGATATGGGATACCGTGGATGTATTCTACCGCAGGGGGTAACCCTTTCGAGAATAATCCTATTTCCCATAGAACATCTTTTGTTGAGAATCAGGTGTTTTTCACACCATCCAAAGGCAAATTTCCATTCGGCAAGGTTTTCCATCAGCAACTAATAGTCCACAAGTGAACTATATGTTATGTGGCACTTTCAGCGATATCAATAACACTGTGCTTTAGCGATCTCGAAGTGCGATATGTTCCTAGTCAGTAGTATGCAAGGTCACGTTGGTTGTGGATGTGCTACAAGTTTTTCTATAGCTTAATAAGTGCAATATATAGCAACATTCAGGAATGTTAAGTGACCAGTAAGCTATTCTTTCCACACCAGACGTGTCCGTTCTCTTATTATCATCAACAATTACTCCGTTCCCTGCCATCTCTGCAATCATCTTCAGTCTGCTTGCTTTATACCTCCAATAGTGGTACCATGTTCTATTGTTTCCTAATAGTTGGAATTTAGGTGCTCCCTACACAATCTAATTCGGTAACTAAATTAATTATTTTATCTTCTCCCAAAGTCACCTATACAGGAGTTGATGTGGTTAACTTTCAGTTTGTATTTCCCTCATTAACTAAAAATTCGAATTCAAATAAAGTGCAAATAAAATAAAATCACGAGTAAAACACACACTGGTGACGAACTCCAAGAAATTCGCCTTCTTGGGCCTAAAGATAGATCGTTCTATTCAATTTCAAAAGATAATATAGTTTTATAACAGTGTTAAAGTACATATCATGTAACTCGTTATTTGGTGTTTTAGCAGTGATTACATAATAACGATGAGACAGCTTATAAACTCCAAACGCAATATTGGTGTAAGCTGTCGTAATATCAGCTATCACATAGAGCCAAGGTTTAATAACACAGCAGCGCCTGATGTGTATGTAGCCCCTCTGCTACCTCGCCTTGTTGGGTGGCCGAGATGTGCGGCGCAAAGCAAACAACGCCCTCATTCAAAACAAACTGCTGGAGAAACAAACTCTTTTCTGCAGAAAGCGTTATTTGTGTCTGAGCAGATTACACGCGCCACACCGCGCTTTCATTAACGGTTCTTACTTAATATTTTCTAAAACTTATGTTAGATGGAATGTAATACAATTTGACGGGTAAAGGAAAAATTAATTATTTTGGTTGTGCATGGATAAGTGTCGTCCGCCTCTGTGGTGTAGTGGTTAGCGTGATTAGCTGCCACCCCCGGAGGCCCGGGTTCGATTCCCGGCTCTGCCACGAAATTTGAAAAGTGGTACGAGGGCTGGAACGGGGTCCACTCAGCCTCGGGAGGTCAACTGAGTAGAGGTGGGTTCGATTCCCACCTCAGCCATCCTGGAAGTGGTTTTCCGTGGTTTCCCACTTTTCCTCCAGGCGAATGCCGGGATGGTACCTAACTTAAGGCCACGGCCGCTTCCTTCCCTGTTCCTTGCCAATCCCTTCCAATCTTCCCATCCCTCCACAAGGCCCCTGTTCAGCATAGCAGGTGAGGCCGCCTGGGCGAGGTACTGGTCATACTCCCCAGTTGTATCGCCCGACCAAGAGTCTGCAGCTCCAGGACACTGCCCTTGAGGCGGTAGAGGTGGGATTCCTCGCTAAGTCCGAGGGAAAAACCGAACCTGGAGAGTAAACAGATGATGATGATGATGATGATGATGGATAAGTGTCCAGGAACCTCAAATAAGGGATAATCCCAGCATTATTTCGTGGAATAAGTATAAGAATTCGGGCTTACTCCTTCCTAAATGTTTTATACAACTCTTTAAAATTTGTTGCGAATACCCAGAATTTACCGCATCTAGGTTATAAGTGGGATCTTATCATTACAGAATTAAATACAAAGGGAGATAACTATAGTTAAACTGCTTGCCATTGATTTAAGGGGGGTGTATTCTTCTCGAAGGCAGGTCCGAACCTCTGCAGAGGTGCTCCTGAGCCGGAGTTTACGTGCGGTAGGGTGGCCAGTTCCTTTCCGCTCCTCCATTCGCTTACCCCCACCAACAGCGCGTGGCAACCCATCCAAGTCCTGACCACGCCTAATGTTGCTTAACTTCGGAGATCTCACGGCATCCGGTGTTTCTACACGGCTACGGCCGTTGGCGCTATTGATTTAGAAATTGAAATAGGCCTATATCTCAATACTAACACCTCTCATTCATCATAATATTTTAGCTTATGTTGTGCCACATACATAAAATCATTATGATCACAACAGTTGCTTTGTCAGACTTCTAACGCGATATGCCGGAAAATTAATAAAGCATAGGTTCATTACAAATGGATAAAAATTAATCATCAGTGATGATGATGATGAAGAGGAGGAGGAGAATGATATTAATTATAAGAGAACCTTGTACTAAGGCAGGATTTTAGGCATTCTCTGTGACTGATGAGTACCGACCTACGGGGACATAGATCGCAGTTTCAAACCCAGCAGAGATAGTCGGTTATTTGAAGGGTGGTAAAAGGTCAGTTCGACAGTCTACGTCACACTATATCGGTATGGATAAGATCTCTTGTGAGACATTTGGTGCTTACCTGACAAAATTAATCAAAATTCAAGTATAGTTGACCCAACAGAGGTCCGGTTATTCTATCATCTGATAGGGTAAAAGGAAATAATGTTGGCCGTAAGCAGCCTATATTGCGTCAAATAAAATATCTGCAACATGGTAATAGATGCCGTAATATTATTATTATTATTATTATTATTATTATTATTATTATTATTATTATTTTAAATAATAATTCGTCTTACGTTTATTCAATTGCTATATATTTTAAGGGCATACGACTGTGGTGATCTTTCCCTGAAAAGGGGAGCTAAAGTGTTCCAGTTCCTTTAAATGCCAGCCAACTGCGCCGGAATTGGATCTCACAACCCTGAACACAAGAAAGCGAGCACCTAACCAACTGAACTACTCACCCATTCCGTATGTTCAACGTTTCATTACGTTAATGACTTAAAAGATGTGCCAGTGCCAATAGAGTTAGTGCGATATATAAGCAAAGACAAGGCTGTTGATTTTAAAATAATTCGTATTTTAAATCAAAGACCGATTACTATACCAGTAAGGTTGGTTAATCCACGGAAAAGAGGATGAAGAATTTAAACACGCATTTTTAAAATAGGCCGCCTCTGTGGTGTAGTGGTTAGCGTGATTAGCTGCCACCCCCGAAGGTCCGGGTTCGATTCCCGGCTCTGCCACGAAATGTGAAAAGTGGTACGAGGGCTGGAACGGGGTCCACTCAGCCTCGGGAGGTCAACTGAGTAGAGGTGGGTTCGTTTCCCACCTCAGCCATCCTGGAAGTGGTTTTCCGTGGTTTCCCACTTCTCCTCCAGGCGAATGCCGGGATGGTACCTAACTTAAGGCCACGGCCGCTTCCTTCCCTGTTCCTTGCCAATCCCTTCCAATCTTCCCATCCCTCCACAAGGCCCCTGTTCAGCATAGCAGGTGAGGCCGCCTGGGCGAGGTACTGGTCATACTCCCCAGTTCTATCCTCCGACCAAGAGTCTGAAGCTCCAGGACACTGCCCTTGAGGCGGTAGAGGTGGGATCCCTCGCTCAGTCCGAGGGAAAAACCGAACCTGGAGGGTAAACAGATGATGATGATGATGATGATTTTGAAAATAAATTGTATTGTTTAATAAATTATTGTTTAATAAAATATTATAAATATAATACAAAATATATAAAATGTATTGGAATATTATTTATTTAATGGTATGTCGAATTACATTTATTTACGTTCTACAAAATAGTGTCGAAGATGGAACACCACGATCCTTTGGTTACCTCCCTCACTAAATTTCTGTCAAGATAAAAATATATCATCAGAAATATTTTTTCAGTGTATGTTAAAGAGTTTTTTTTAATGTTATTTGTTCGGGGCGTCGACTTGCACCATATGATATGATCCTGCGTGTAATTGGAATTGCGGAAGTGTAGTGTGTTGAATGTGAGGAAAGGAACGTTAAGGACAACACAAACACCCAGTCCTCAGGCCAATCCCTTTACAATTAAAAAACCCTGACCCGGCCGAGAAACGAACCCGGGGGCGCCGGGTGACACGCAGACGCGTTGCCCCCTGCACCGCGGGGCCGGACGTGTTAAACAGTTACTTAGATATATACCAGATGGTTACACTGCGCCATGTCAGCGAATCAATATATCTTTACTATTATCATTTGTTAACTATAATGCATACAGAGGTCCGTCTCTGTGGTGTAGTAGTTAGTGTGATTAACTGTCACCCCCGGAGGTCCGGGTTCGATTCCCGGTTCAGCCACGAAAATTTGAAAAGTGGTACGAAGGCTGGAAGGGGGTTCACTCAGCCTCGGGAGGTCAAATGATTAGAGGTGGGTTCGATTCCCACCTCAGCCATCCTGGAAGTGGTTTTCCGTTGTTTCCCACTTCTCCTCCAGGCAAATGCTGGGATGGTACCTAACTTAAGGCCACGGCCACTTCCTTCCCTCTTCCTTGCCTATCCCCTCCAATTTCCCCATCCCCCACAAGACCCCTGTTCAGCATAGCAGGTAAGGCCGCCTGGGCGAGGTACTGATAATTTCCCCCAATTGTATCCCCCGACCCAATGTCTCAAGCTCCAGGACACTGCCCTTGAAGCGGTAGCGGTGGGATCTCTCGCTGAGTCCGAGGGAAAAGCCGAACCTGGAGGGTAAAGAGATTAAGAAGAAGAAAATGTATCCACTGACTAGAATCTAAAATGAATGCTGATGAGAAAATGATCGTGAAACAAAAACAATCAGTGGGTCCGATTCACAATGTCTTAATTACTGGGATGATGCTTATTATCTAAAGGGGTCCAAAATCCAGGTCACCGGTCCCTCACAATGATACTAATCATTAGTAAAGCAGAACTATAGTGTTCCTCCTATAGTGGTACTAATCACAGGTAATATAAACACGTGGTATGTCGCACACAGTGGCACCACTCGCAAGCAACGCAGACCCATGGTGCTCCTCACCAAGGTGAACTAATCACGGACGCCGATATTTCCGCGGTGTCACTTCATCCCCGCGGTGTAGGGGCAACGTGTTCGCCTGTCACCCAGCGGCCCCAGGTTCAATTCCCGGCCGGGTCATGGGTTTTTAATTGTAAACTATTAACATCCCTGACCTGGGGACTGTATGTTTGTGTCGTTAACGTTCCTTTCCTCACATTCAACACTTTACACTTCCGCCATTTACATAATTCACGCAGGTTCCTCACATATGGTGCAAGTAGGGGCAAACGATCTTCATTGGTCGACGCCCCGAACAAATAGCATTTTTAAAACAAAATTCCCGTGCAACTAATCACAGACCACGTATGCTCATGGGTACTAATCATAGGCAAAGCAGATCCACGGTGCATCACACATTATGGTAACGCTCTACTCTACTCTACTCTCTGGCTACGCAGACCAATGGCAAATAGTGGCACTAATCACGGGTGCCGCTACTCCTGTGGTGATTCTCACATAGTAGGACTAACCGCAGGCAACGTACACCCATGGTGTTGCACATAGAGTGGTACTATTCATAGGTAATGCAGACCGTACTGACCACAGTGGGACGGTCCAGTGTAATACACACGATGATCTCTTTCACAAAGAACACTCAGACCCATAATGTTACGCACAGAATGGTACTGCTCCCATATAACGTAGACCGTCGCAAGGTGGTACTAGTCGCAAGTAACGTCAACCCATGGTGTTCCGAACATAATGGTACCAATCACACGTAATCTTA
>NC_090265.1:340269643-340334643 GCF_040414725.1 Anabrus simplex
ACTTTCACACTCCCCCCCCCCAAGTGAATTTTCCGGCAAAAAATATTTGTTTCTTTAATAGTAAAAAATCTTCTAAATACCGATTATCTTCAGTTTTTTAAATATGTGTCCTCATGAAACGAATTCAACTCCTTTTCACACCCGCCCCAAAGATAATTCCCCTCCCCCCACCCACAAATGCGTCGTTTTATTTTTTAAGAAGATCTAAATACCAATTATCACGTCTGTAAAAACTTTACTTTTTATTAGATGTAAGTGTCCTCATACAATTAATTCAATTAATTTTTCAATTTTTCACCCCCCGCCCCTCATTGGTTTTTCCGAGAATACCTGTTTCTTTGCTTTAACAGGAGATTCAAAATACCAGTTTTTACGTCTGTAACATTTTACGTTTCTGAGATATACTGTAGATACAGTCTTTCTAAAAATTCACCCCAATTTGTCACTCCTGTTTAACCCCCATTTATTAGATTTTCCAAAACAACAAAAATAAATGTTGCTGTATTTTTAAAGGAGATTCCATATACTAACTATTTGGTCTGTAATATCTTCAGTTTCTGAGATATACGTATCCTCATTAAAGACATTCAACCCCTTATTCGCACTATTCACCCCCACCACCACCCTTATTGGGATTTACAGAAAAAAATACGCGTTCTTTTATTTGTAAAGGAGATCCCAAATGCCGATCTTCAGGTCTGTAACATCTTCAGTATCCTTAAGTATCCTTATTAAAGGGATTCAACCATTTTTCACCACTTTTCACCCCTCCTATTGGGATTTTCCGAAAAGAAAAACATACGTGTTTCTTCATCTTGAAAGTAGATTCTAAGTACCAATTTTTACATCTGTAAAGTTTGAAAGTTTTGAGATATAGATACACTCATTTTAATAATTCACCCCCCTTTGAACCCTCCATTATTTGGATTTTCCAAAAACAAAATGTACATGTTCTTTATTTTTAAAGGAGATCCCAAATACCTTTTTTCAGGCTGTAATATCTTCAGTTTCTGAGAAATAAGTATCCTCATTAAAGGCTTTTAATCCAATTTTCACTCCTTTTCACCCCTCCTATTGGGATTTTCCGAAAACAAAAAATACGTGTTTCTTTATGTTGAAAGGAGATTCTAAATACCAATTTCTACGTCTGTAAACTTCTACAGTTTCGAGATATAGACACACTCATTATGAAAAATCACCCCCCCTTTTCACCCCCTCCCCCCATTATTTGGATTTTCCATAAACAAAAAATATGTGTTCCTTTATTTTTATAGGAGTTTCCAAATTTAAATTTTCATGACTGTAACATCTTCAGTTTCTGAGATTTAAGTATCCTCGTTAAAGGCATTTAACCCCTGTTCACCCCTCCATAGGGATTTTCCGAAAAAAATACACGTTTATTTTTAAAAAGAGATTCTAAGTACCAATTTTTACATCTGTAAACTTTTAAAGTGTTAAGATGTAGATACACTCATTTTAAAAATTCACCCCCCTTTTCACGCCCATTATTTGAATTTTCCAAAAACGAAAAAGTACCTGTTTCTTTATATTTAAAGCAGATCCCAATTACCAATTTTCAGGTCTGTAATATCTTCAGGTTCTGAAATATAAGTAGCCTCATTAAAGGCATTCAACACATTTTCACCCGTTTTCACCCTTCCTATTGGGATTTTCCGAAAACGAAAAAATACGTGTTTCTTTATTTTTAAAGGAGATTCTAAATACCAATTTTTACATCTATAAACTTTAAATTTTTGAGGTATAGGTACACTCATTTTAAAAATTCACCCCTTTTCAACCCCCTCCATTAATTGGATTTTCCAAAACAAAAAATACGTGTTTCTTTATTTTTAAACGAGATCCCAAACACCACTTTTCAGGTCTGTAATGTCTTCGGTTTCTGAGATATAAGAATCCTAATTTAAGGCATTCAACCATTTCTTCACCCCTTTTCACCCTTCCTATTGGGATTTTTCAAAAACAAAAAATACGTGATTCTTTATTTTTAATGAAGATTCTAAATACCAACTTTTACATCTGTAAATATTCAAATTTTTGAGATATAAATACGCTCATTTTAAAAATTCACCCCCCTTTTCACCCTCCCATTAATTGGATTTTCCAAAAACAAAAAATACGTGTTTCTTAATTTTTAAAAGAGATCAAAGGTACAAATTTTCTGGTCTGTAATATCTTCAGTTTCTGAGATATAAGTACCGGTATCCTGATTAAAGGCATTCAACCCCTTCTTCACTCTTTTTAAACACTCCTATTGGGATTTTCTGAAAACAAAAAAAATACGTGTTTCCTTATTTTTAAAGAAGATTCTAAATACCAATTTTTACATGTGTAAACTTTTAAAGTTTTGAGATATAGATACATTCCTTTTAAAATTTCACCTCCCTTTCACCCCCTTAGCGACGGAATATCCAAAAATCCTCTCTTAGTGAGCACCTACATCTTAATATGAATGTATCCCCAAAATTTCATTTCATTATGTCCAGTAGTTTTGGCTCAGCGATGATGAATCTGTCAGTCAGTCAGTCAGTCAGTCAGTCAGTCAGTCAGTCAGTCAGTCAGTCAGTCAGGACAAGTTATTTTATATATATATATATAGATAGATTAAATGGGCTTCAAAAGTGCAACTTGAACATATGTAAATGACAAAAAAGGTCAGATCTCCGTAAGTTTGCCATAACTGATTACTACAATAAACAAGAGAGAAAAGAAAACAGCGTTAATAGTTGTGAGTCATTTGTTATGACGTGTTCTGCTCGTTCTCATGTGTGGAACATCTCTCGTCTGTTTTATGGCAAGCTGAGCACAGGGAATAAATTAGACGAAATGCTTCCTTTCTCATCAAAAGCAGAACATATTTTCAACAACGTTATGTGGAGATTTCTTTCTATTTAAGAGGTTTCATTTCTGAAGATCTCTCTCTCGTTATATGATTTGATGTTTTTGCCTTCACTACATTTTTATCTTTGGATCATAAATGAAGGTTGGTAAGTTTCCCCGTACAGTGTTTTAATGAATGCGAGGCATGCCTTACCAAGACAAACAGTGACAAGAGTTTCAGCAGAATACGTCACGAAACTAATGTATATCTGTTGATGAACGTGGTCCTACCCTACTGTACCTGATCATTCAACTGAATTATTGTTCTCCATCTTGACACAGTACGGAACACTCCGAGTTCTCCCAAGAGATACAGTATAATCATACTAAATCGGTAACAACCTGTAGATAACTTAAGATGATTAGGAGTAATACATCATTCCTACTATCTAAGACCTCAGGAATTGCGTCAAACGTTGCTGAAGTTAAGACATTTTCCAATCAACTACCCAACATTTTGTTATTCTGTGGATAAGGTGTTCTACTTCGCTTCAGTAGGATGGCCTCTTAGGATGAATCGATGGGTGAGTCATTCTACAAGCTTTATAAATAAAGGTAGAGTGTTTTATGCTTTTCTTAAGAAAACTGGGAAGAGTTGCCCACGTGACATCGAAGATAAATAACAATCTCTCAAGATTATAGTGACAACTTGAGCAGTGCAGCTTCATACCTGGGCACTTAGGGGTGATCATATGAGAGCTCCTTATCTGTAAAGTTACTGTCGCCGCCCTGAGTGGCTCAAACGGTAGATCCCTAGCCTTTCAAGCTGAAGTTCGTGGGTTCGATTCCGGCTTCGTCTGGTGGTATTTGAAGGTGCTTTAAATACGTTAACTAGTATCAGTAGGTTTACAGACAACTGAAATAAGTCGGTAGGTCGGCGTCGCTGTATAACGTAAAAGCAGTTAGTGGGACGTAAAACAAATAATGTTATTAACATTATTTATTTATTTATTTATTGATTGATTGATTTATTTATTTATTTATTTATTTATTTATTTATTTATTTATTTCTCCGTTAGGGTCTTCTAGGGACCATGTGACAATTTCCACGCTTCATGCTTTGTTGTTCCTTCTGCTTCCTCCAATACTCCTTCATCTGCTCACTATGCCTCGAAGAAATCTGAAAGGCAACTCATCTTAACATCAGTGACGCCAAGATCTTAGTTAACAATGAATAAAAGCAAATTATTTATATTGTTCGGAATCCGGCAGTACCCACAACAGTGTGCTGGTTACGGGGCTTGTCCCCACTGCCAGTCACCAACTATGGACCGAAGAAGAAGAAGAAGACCTAATTCCCTGCGTACCCGCCTTGCTACCTCTCTTGCCCTCTAAATATCACGTATGTCGGTCATGGCCAAGGCTTTGAATCTTTAAAATACATTAGGCTGAACCCGTTGAAATTCAACGGAATACTAGGTCCCTAGTTCGGTAAAGAATATTTCACTTACAATCTGTTGAGTGATAGCATTTGCTACATGTAGTTTGCAGTAGATAAATACTGACTCGAGGATTTAACGCATAGACTGAAGTATTTAGTACCTATTTGTAGAGAAATTTAGGTCCAATGTCTCTGAAATGTAGTGCTGTTAGAGCATCTCCTTAAACACTGCATGTATTGTCCTACGGCTCGCTGGGCACTATTTGTAGTTTCAAACTGTCAAGTGATTGAACTCGAGACATTGCTACGTACAGGTGACCATGGCTAAATACAAGCTGGGGTAAATATACACCAAAACCATCTAAAGTCTGCCCTAGAGCTTTGTTAATCGTCATACTCAATGAAAGACGAATAGGAAACTGGCTTCTTTAAAATGGAAGAATAGTGTCGATAGTGTTACATCAGTTCCAGGAAACAAAAATCTCTGTCAAACATTTAATTCCGTAATGCTTTCAAGATCTAAAGAACTGTAATTCATTTTTCGCACAATTAATTTAGTTCCGTTTAGAAGCCCCTGTGAAACACTCAAGTTTCTTATTAACATTACAATTTCTCCAGGTTTTAATTTAAGGATATGAGGACGCAAGCCACTTCATTATAAGCTGTTCAGAAACTCCATGGGAAATTGGAGAGTTTTATATTCAGTAATTAAGTTACTTACATTGATTTACGTTCTGGCCGTTCCGGGTAAAAGATTTATAACTTTAAAATTGATTTGATCACAATGTTCGTTTATAGGCGCAAGAATGGCAATTTTAAAAAAACTTATAGCAGCTTCTGGTGACTCAAATTTATTCCTGTAAATTTCAGAGATGATGTATTTTTACGTGATGGTAGAGGGTGGTCAGTCAATAACAGATTTCTCTGGCAATTCATGATTCAATTACCAATTTTCAGCAAAAAGTTAGGAAATTCTAATTCTTCAGGTCTTGATCGCATATTTTTAAGCCGATCAAACTTTTCTTTTTAAATTCTGACCAAAGAGGAAAAATTTAATACAGTTCTGAATAACAGCTTGTTTGGAAGGATGTGAAATTACGGGCAAAATCTGTCTAAAATCACCACTTAGAACAATAACTTTCACCAAGAAAAAGGTGGAATTGCCCATGATGTCTTTCGAAAGTCTGCTAACGCACATCAGGGCATGCTCATAATGGATGTAGCCTCCGGAGAGATCTGATGTTGGTCTTTCGATTAAACGCCTTATAGGTGATCTGCATGTCTGTTAAGATGGGGCTCTGCTTATGGTGAATTCTAATGATTGAGGATGGAACACACACCCTGCCCCCAGTTCATTGGAATTAACTGATGAAGATTAAAATCCCTTACCCGACCGGTAATCGAACCCGCGACTCGTGGCCAAAGGCCAGCGAGCTAACCGTTTAGCCACAGAGCCAGACAAAACTCGTGTTCTAGTCCCGAGATGGTGCAGATCTCTTCAGGCACACGGCCACTGGAGATCAGCTGCCTGTACCTTTTTTGATCACGTCCAAGTCTTCTTGGTATTCTTAAATCTCTGGCAGTGCCGGAATTCAAACACGTGCCCTTGAGAACGGCAGCTAATAACACTAACCTTTACAAAGGTGGACACTTGGGTGATTAATCTTTATCAAGCAAACCTCGCTTAGCTCTGAATGTCCTATCGGCTGCCACTTATCACGTCGGCAGTTCTGCACCCATTTTCCCTTTTTCCTTATCTCTTGGAAATTTAAATAATCTAGTCCCTTTAGATGAGTGACTTTTACAATTTAGAGTGACACAATAATCCTAATAACTTCAATCTCATTGCACTGGATAACATGCCAGCGCCAGAAAGTAGAACTGTACAGTCTCAAAATGGCCACTGACGCAAAGAGTTCTGAGATCGTGACCAGAACTGTGTATATAGAGCAGCTGTGTCTTGTGCTAGGGCTTTGGTTTGATGTAGGTCTATTTCAGTCAAGCGTATACCAAGAATAAACAATTATATTAAACATTTATAGCGGTACTCTTGAGGATACAATAGACCCAACGTTTAAAAATATGATCAGAATGAGGTTATAACCTATCGTAGGTCCCTTTGTTTTAAGGATTTGCGTCATAAATGCTCATTTATATCCACGGTTTTTGTTATAATTTACGCTTAACCACAATAGCCAAGCAGGGTTCCGAATTCATGGTCTATGTGTGTGTCACTGTATGACGATTCTTCTTATCCTTTTCGAACTACCCTACAATAAGCTGAACGTGATGGCCTCGCACCGCAACAGGGATGAAGCGACGCTATTCGCTCTCTATGATTATTAATGCTTTAAGCTTTCGGCTTACGGTCTTTAATTTTGCACCAGTGGTTCTATAATGCGTATTTTTGACAATTTTCCTCACCCAAGGGCCATACATCCCTGCAAAAGTCACCTCTGAAAACATGGCGGACGTTCATGTAATTAGCTTCAGTCAGGCAGCGCTTTCCCCTCGCTATGTTATTCTATGCTAGTTTGTTACTGTGGTAGTTCCATCTGTTGAATTCATTATGAATTATGGTATTTCCATCTCTTGTCAGTTAGTGGAAGCTGGTTTGGAAGTCGAGAAGAAGCTTCAACCAATCACTACTGATCTGCATTTAGGGCAGTCGCCCAGGTGGCAGATCCTATCTGTTGTTTTCCTAGCCTTTTCTTAAATGATTGCAAAGAAATTGGAAATTTCTTGAACATCTCCCTCGGTAAGTTATTTCAATCCCTAACTCCCCTTCCTATAAACGAATATTTGCCCCAATTTGTCGTCTTGAATTCCGACTTTATCTTCATATTGTGATCTTTCCTACTATTAAAGACACCACTCAAACATTCGTCTACTGATATCCTCCCATGCCGTCTCTACACTGATAGCTCGGAACATACCACTTAGTCGAGCAGCTCGTCTACTTTCTCCCAAGTCTTCCCAGCCCAAACTCTGCAAAATTTTTGTAACGCTACTCTTTTGTCGGAAATCAGCCAGAACAAATCGAGCTGCTTTTCTTTGGATTTTTTTCCTCGTTCTTGAAGCAAGTAACCTGGTGAGGGTCCCATACATTAGAACCATACTCTAGTTGGGGGTCTTACCAGAGACTTGTATGCCCTCTCCTTTACATCCTTACTACAACCCCTAAATGCCCTCATAACCATACGCAGATATCTGTATTCTTTGTTTACAATCATATTTATGTAATTACCACAATGAAGATCTTTCCTAATATTAAGACGTAGGTACTTAAAATATCTTCAAAGGGAACTTTCTCCACATCAACGCAGTAATCAAAACTGAGAGGACTTTTCACATTTGTGAAACTCACATTATTTGTCCAAATAATGTAAAATTTATATTAAATTGGTAACTATCAACGAAACAACGCAGTGATAATGTAGAGATATGTATCTTTAATTTAAAGCAAACAACTTAAAAATCGGCCGAGTAGAAGTCGTTAATGGATTGTAGACAGAAAGCATAGGCCTTCTTGTCGTATATGGGGGAATAGCATTATGCGCACGTTAATTTAGTAAAATAAAATACTAATAATAGTTGAAGGCTGAAAGTTTGAGCCTTATAAAAGCAGTATTTGTCAAGAAGTTGGAACTAGTGGAGAGAAAGATTCCGACGAAGGTACTGCGACCCCAAAGAACAGAGGACGGATCATACAGAAAGAAAGGATGCCAAGCATTATATCTTAAGATGGAGAAGATCTCAGATACCACTCGGAAGAGGAGAGCCATGTTTTTCGAAATATACAGAACGAACCCGGGAAGACTGACCAATCTGACAATAAGATTTTTTGAGGTCAGGAAAACTACAGTGCGCTGGTACCAGGAGGTGAAGAGGGACCTGGAATAAATGAGAATACAAGGAACGGAAATCAGCAACAGGGATGCTTACAAGTCGAGCGTCAAGGCCACGAAAATGTTTCAGGAAAATGTTAGATGCCGTACCCAAGCACCATGGACAGAAGAAAGGAGGGGATTGCAGAGTGAAAGAATGAAGGAGTAGGCCTACTGGATGAGGATTAAAGCCCAGAAACAGATGAAGCTGAATGCGAATTAATGTGGTCCATAGTCTGCCAAAACGTAAGGAGAATATTTTTTTTTTTTTTTTTTTTTTTTTGCTAGTTGCTTTACGTCGCACCGACACAGATACGTCTTATGGCGACGATGGGACAGGAAAGGGTCAAGAGTGGGAAGGAAGTGGCCGTGGCCTTAATTATGGTACAGCCCCAGCATTTGTCTGGTGTGAAAATGGGGAAACCACGGAAAACCATCTTCAGGGCTGCCGACAGTGGGGTTCGAACCTACTATATCCCGAATACTGGATACTGGCCGCACTTAAGCGACTGCAGCTATCGAGCTCGGTAAGGAGAAGAAGAAGAAGTTGAAATAAAGAAAACAATAGTGTTGGCACATATACATGTAAGTACCTTTCATCTAAATCATATTTCATAAAATTCGGTCCAGTAAGGAGTTGTTGGCGGGTTGCGAAAGGAAACGGGTTGCATTAAAATATTTCATAGCGTATAGCCGAATATTATCTATGGTTACAAATGTGACAAATGCTTCTGAAAGTCCAAGTACGCATACACCACAGAATGCATACTTGCAATGTGCTGTACTTATAAACTAGCTATTATGTGAATTGTTTGAGTGGTGGATGGTAAGTGAGACACAAATGTACAGGACTTCAGATTAAATTTACTTGAAGTACATAACCTGAAATTTGTCTTCGACTCTCATCAATTCTGGAATTTCCACAGTGGTAACCTGGATAAATATAACACTCGATTGCCCAGCAAGATTCTGGATACCTGTAATGTGTTGCAGAACACAAATCAATTTCATGCACCGTTGGATCTACACATTTTAGTAGTTATTCTGCGCAACGGAACTACAGTAGACGAAAATTGTATTCTCTACATAGAAATGCAGTACGTAATTAATATCGAATCAGTGGTAATAACTGTAGTCTCGGTAAATGAATATGCTCGGGGTCCTTCAAAACAATTTCGCGTCGGGTCAATTGCTTCAGTGTTCCGTAATGATTGGAGCGCGTATTGTTGGTTTATAACAACCTACAGGCAGCAGCAGTCTGTGTTCATGTAACGTGAGGTTTAGCTCGTGTGAGTGGAAGTTATTACATTAAAAAGCAAGCAGTAGTAAGAGATGAAGCACAGTCCGTGTTCCTCCATCTGCTTTATATGCTAGATCATGTAGTTTCAAAAACCGAGCTGGTTGGCCACGCGTGCTAACAGGCTACGGCTATGGAGCTAAGCTATGCATTCCCTGAGACGCGTGGGTTCGAACCCCACTGTCGGCTGTCCTGAGTATGGTTTTCTGTGGTTTCCCACTTTCACTTCCATACGAATGCCCGGACAGTTTCTATTTATAAGCAAAGTCACCTCCGTACAGGCCATGAAGGCCTTTGGAGGAGTGGAAGGTAAAGGCTTCCACCATTGTTAACCTCGGCACGTGATGGGGTAGAGTGGTTAGCACTACGCTCGGCCGCCTTTGCTCCCAGGAATTAACCTGGTACTCATTTTTGGTGTAGGCTGAGTGAACCTCAGGGCCATATGCACCTCCGGAAGTGGAAATCTCGTTTCTTAAATTTTACGACTTCCTGACGGGGATTCGAACCCACGTCCTTCCGGGCGAACCGAGCACGCCTTTACCGCCCCGGCCAGGCAGCCCCTATAGTTTCTATTTATACGCTATATAAATTCATCTTATCTTATAAGCTATCAAGAAACGGAAGTAAGTAGTATACTAATACAACTACAATTTTGTCTGCTAACATTAAACTTTTGCCTCAGACTTGGTCCTAACATCAGGTTTGGTATTAAAAAATTAAACTAGGCCTATGTTTAGTTCTTTTTGTCTGTCGCTGTATGTCTGTCTTTCTGCTTGATTGTTATGACCTCACAGGAAACGGTTAAACACAATCTCTAGAAATTTAGTATTAAGGTTCAGGGATAACCGCGTTGTGCTATGTATTATATGATTCATATATAGCAGCATAGCAATATTAAGAGGGCCAAAACAGGAAATGTCATATATCTTCATTTACATTACTTGCGCCGAAAAACTATACATAATAAAAGAGATTACAGAGCAAGCCATTTATTTTCAATTTCGACCCCGTTAATCTATAATTGTGAGACTTTTTAGTCTGTCGAAACTAACTCAGGATAAAATAAATGTAGAAAATACATGAAAAAGAAAACATTTAAAAACAGATAACACCTGAAAAGTTACCCTTTAATTGAACATTTGTTTACACAGAATGAAGAACCTCACAGTTAAATAAAAGTGGCACAAACATAACTTCCTGCCTTTTATATTTCATGCGTTTTTACGGCACGAGAAACAATAATGTACCTATTCTCAATTATTGTATTTTTCACGAGTTTTCAAATATTTCCTGAAACTATACTTACACATAAAAAGTGTACACGACATAACATAAAAAGTTTCCAAACTTTTATATTTGTTACACTTTTACCGTGGGCGTTATAATAATGAAGATATTTACAAATATATATTGTTACGTACTCATGAGTCTGCTAAATATCTGGAAGCCCCATTCGGTATTTCCTGGAAGGGATGAGTGAATCAGGCTGGAGACCTCCCAGCCAGCCTGAGGGCATGCGACCGCCTCTCCTTCTATTATGATTTTGGTGTGGTGTCTCCGTAGATTTTCTGGAAGGGTAAACTCGATTGTTCTCATTCTGACCGCTCACCGAACATACGAGAACATCGTCTTTGAGTGTATTGAAAAAACGTGTGGGAGAGAAAGGTTAAACTGTTGTTCGCGTTCGTCGCGCTGTGTTATTGTCAAGTGATATGTGTTGAGTAGTTCAGTGTTTGGAACAGTCACATTGATTGCGAGTTAATTATGTTGAGTTAATTGTGCGAGTTGTCGGCCTTGTCTGGAATCGAACCAAGCGAACAGCAGTCTTGTGTTGTGATAGTCAACATACCTGTATTCTAAACTTGTCTGCGAGAAGTTGCTGTGTAAAATGACCGTGCTTGTAAAGCCAAGTGGAAGTTGAGGTCCACCAGTCAAAATTACGGGAGAGCGACCCGTTGCAGTTAATTACCATCCAGCTTCAGATCTGCTGTGAGAATTAAATGTTTTTGTAAAACGCCACTAATTGGCGAACCGTTGTCATTCATTCTCATGTATATTTGTGTATGTTTGTGTATCCAACCAGCCATCGAGTCAAGCTGAGGACCCATCATGCACATAAGTAACAAAGAAGAGATGCAATTCATTAGGATCTCGGCTTGCCAAGATGACTGCTGTCCTGCCTGATTGCCTGCAGGTGCTGAATTTGCACGTGGTCAGCGTGATGAAATCCTCAGCCTATTGGTTTGCTTTCCTGGCCGGGTCTGCTACTTTTTGTATCACACAGCTTCTCAGTTGTTCGAACAGGGCTAAGTGAACCCCATTCTAACCCTTCGTGCAGAATTAAATTCCGTTGAACGACCAGACATTGAACTCGGGCCCTGGGTGGGACGCAGGTACGCTACCGCTTCCCCATGTGGCTGGCAGATATTAGTAATAGATTTTATATGGAAATTGTAATGATCAACAGGATTCTCCATGTCCCGGGATCGAACTCTTGACATTTGACTGCCATTCGCTATCCTGACAAATGCCTAAGAATAATATCGGTTGTTCTTTTTTGTTCTTCTTCTTTTTATTCTCTTTACCCTCCAGAGTTAGCTTTCCCTCGGACTCAGCGAGGGATTCCACCTCTGCCGTCTCAAAGGCAGTGTCCTGGAGCTTCAGACATCGGGTCGGGGATACAACTGGGAAAGAGGACCAGTACTTCGCCCAGTCGGCCTCACCTGCTATGCTGATCAGGGGCATTGTGGGGGATGGGAAGATCGCAAGGGATAGACAAGGAAGCGACCGTGCCTGGAGGAGAAGTGGGAAACTACGGAAAACCACTTCGAGGATAGCTGAGGTGGGAATCGAACCCTCCTTTACTCAGTTGACCTCCGAGGCTGAGTGGACCCCGTTCCAACCCTCATACCACGTTTCAAATTACGTGGCAGAGCCGGGAATTGAACCCGGACCTCTGGAGGTGGCAGCTAATCACGCTAACCACTACACCACAGAGGCGGACTTCTTTGTTGTTATCAGGTCGAATTCCTTACTAGCTCACCTGTTAGAACAGATAACACAGAAATTCGTATCTCATATGCAAGAGCAAATCAACAAGAGAGTTTCCTTATTTTATAGCAGAGAATCGACCACCTCCGCAGTGTAACGGTTAGCCCTCTCAGCTACCATCCTTGGAGGCCCTAGTTCGATTCCCGGGGCTGTCAGAAATTTAAGATTGGCAGGAGGGCTAGTATGTGGTTGAAAATCTACATGCAGCTCACCTCCATCGGGCTATGCTTGAAAAAAGCTGTACCACTTCGGGACGAGGTATTTACTTTTTGTACGGTTCAGTGGCTAACTGGTTTGGATGCTGGCCTTTGTTTCGAGGGGTCTCATGTTTGATTCCCGACCGGGTTGGTGATTGTGACCTTCATTGGTTAATTCCTCTAGCCTGGAGGCTGGGTGATTGTGATCGTCTTAATACCCACATATTGATCTAGAGTGCACACAACACTACCAACACACAATACATCCGTCCACGGTACCGGGAAGGGCATCCGACCGTAAATTTCGACTCAATCCACATTAGTGCCGACCCCATATAATTGAGAAGAGGCCAGGAAAATGGAAAGAAAAGAAAATAGGGAAAAGAAAGAAAGAAAGAAAGAAAGAAAGAAAGAAAGAAAGAAAGAAAGAAAGAAAGAATCAAAGGAATAGACCTCGCTACAACTCAAGTAGGCCTGTGCACTTGTTTGTAGTGGTAGTGATAGTGACTATTGTTTTTAAGGGGAAGTACAACCCGCCAAACATGTTCTCTTAACTGTAATTGGAGGAAGAATGAAAGAGTTCCAGCACATAAGAAAATGAATGTAGCCTATCAGCAAATGAAAGGGAAGGGCCTGGAAGTGTATGAGAATGAAAGGCCCTAGGCCTCACAAACTTAATGCAGTCGGGTCGGAAGACAACAAGAGTTGGTCCCTGGAGGTCGGGTAGGAAAGATGAAACGACCTTAGGATCAGTTAGGAGTCCTTTGGTCGGCAATCCACGCTCTCAAATTGACAGCCTCTGGTATACCCTTTTAATCGTCTTTTACGATAGATGTTGGATACCATGTATGTAGTCAAGTGGCCCCCACCTACAGGGGAGAGCGCAATATTTTGTAGTGGTTAGGTGCATAGTACGGCGGAGCTGAAACTTGGCGTAGAGAAAGCTGGAATTCAGCGAAGGTACTGAATGAATTTCTGTGGAAGGAGATGCGGAAGATGTTCCATTCATTGTAGGTAAAAAAATATGGAATCTGCATTCATTTACAAGATTTTTTTACATGTGTATGTGGAGAAAAACTGTTGTCTATCTACTGTAAGTGCAGGAGTGACGTCGAACAACTGTAAGAGAAAAAGAGCGAAGAGGCTCTGCATCAGCGTCACACTAATATGTTAACCCTCTACTGCCCAATGTGACTTTGAAGTCACACATCATTCTGTACACAACTTCTACTGTTAGAATGCAATTGAGCCACTACTTCCCAGTGTAACTTTCAAGTTACAGTATGGCTGTGTGATTTTCAACTGTTTATAGTTTAATAGTTATATGTATAAGCCACCAGGAAGCGCCAAATGTATGGTTGGGAGCATTTCCCAGGCACATGGCGGATAGCTAGTTTTACAATTATGTTTTGTGTTATTACTAACAAATTATATGCATAAAAAATATAGAAACCAAAGGTAAGCATCTTGAATATTTTATGAGACTGTTATTTTATAAATTAGTCAATTTTCACATATCAGAACATTACTGCCCAGTGTGACCTGGAAGTCACAAACCTAATTTTTGAAAATCAAAAATGAAAATTCAATAAAAACTGCATTTATGTGTAGTTTACAACATATTTACTTAGTATATGTCAGAGAAATTTTTTTTAAACACAACAAAATAATGGGCAGTAGAGGGTTAATGTATGTTTTTCATGAGATGTGTGGGAGTACTGACATTGAATCAGCTGGTGGTGCAGTTTAATCAGTACTTCAATGACTAGGACGTCACTTCTTACCATCCGGGAATGAAAAAATGCATATAAAGTTTATTAAAAATACTAGCCTCCTCAGTCCCGAGAGGAAATGAAGTTTGTTAACAGTTTGTTTTTTGCATCCTGAATTCCGTTAGGTATCAAATAACACGTAAAAAGTAATATTTTTCTTTCATCATAGATCTTTCATTACATAACTAAGTGTCCAGCAGGCTGGACACTGGAACTCAATTGTTGTAAACAATAAGAAAAAAGTGAACATAAATTACGATTCTAACTATCGAGCATCAGTTGTTTACACACCTTATGCATCTGTTGTTAACAATGTAACATTCAGTTGTGAAACTGGAGGAAAAACTGCCTCTTACTCGAAATACACAGAAATACATTACACTTAACACACTTGAATTTCGTTTCAGATTTACAGTCCTTGTTTCGACATCTTAGACATTTGTTTTGTCATTAATTTTGCAGAGAGGTAAATGGTTATTTCCTGATTTTCTTACGTCGTCTTTGGGAATTGAAGCTGGGGAATTTTTCTTCCTTGGTAGTTCAGGCCTCTCGTCGTCCGAAGTGGCAGCAAAGCTGAGTGATGCTTCAGTGTAGATCTTGAACTCCGGGAGATCATAAATTCTTTACATCTGTGACCAAGTTGAAGTATCTGTCACATTTCTCGCAGTGAACTACATGTCCACTTAGAGTTCACTCTTACACCAGTTTCACTACAACTGACCTTCCAATACCCAAACAAGTGGAAGCCTTGCCATTAGGCCACATTTTGGCTCCTTGATAGATGGAAAGATCCAGTACCAGTCCATCTGGTATTGCAAGAGCAAAATTTTTAATACCAATTGGATTTGGTTGGTTTTTTACAAACTGTCCCCGTGACGCTGCTCCAGTAAATGGAATCATCTGCTCATCTACTGACAGACTGCGTGAAACCGGAAGAGTGAAGCACTTTCTACGAACAGTATCAATTATCGGCTGTACCTTCCACCATTTATTTTCCTATTTTTCTTCATCTGAAACTCCTAAATTGTCCACAAAATGCAACTAATTTCTCAATTTGAACATGCTGTCTGTGGGAAGGACAGCCACTGCAGGCACCCTTAATCCCTGACGATAGTACATCCGAAATCTGGGAAATTTCATGCATCCTGTAATCATATGTGCCGTCCACAAGTTGCTTAATTTCCTTCGTAATGGTCTCAAGTGGTTTGTGATTATCCTGCGAGGCTCTGATATTAGTTTGTTCAGCTACAATCTTCCATATTTCAACAGAAAAATACTGCTCGAAGTACCTTAGTAGTATCCGTAGTTCCCTCCCTTCCTCAGACCACTCTTTCTCAGGTAGATCCTTCACTTTGTCAGCAAATTGCTGCCTCATCCATTTCATATCCTTTGCTTGGTAGACTGTTGTGCAGGGGATATGTATATCTTCAGATCCATCTGGCTCTGGTGATGGATCAGAATTTTCTTCGGAAGAAACCACACCCCACGTCATAAACATCATCATCTGATACATCATCAATGTCACTGCCCTCTTTCCAATAGAGTGAATATGTCCTCATGTGTGGTAGGTTTTCTGTAAAGTAAACATATTATTAGTATTATTATTATTATTATTATTATTATTATTATTATTATTATTATTATTATTATTATTATTATTATTATTATTATTATTATTATTATTATAACACACAGTATAAAAATAATGAATCAACATATAAATTAATTTTGTAAATGTTCTATTTCAATGCAACAAACATTCGGACTGAAGTGAGTTAATATCTCACTTTTCAAAGACGACATATTCTCCCACCAATAAGCTGTGATACTGAACAGAGACCTGCTGTCCAGCCGGCTGGACTTCCTAAGAAACACAGGATTAAGCAAATAAATTATCTAGGTACATTATGCTATATTATATAGAGAGCTTCTCCATTACATATACAAATAATTTCAATTCATAAATATACAATAATTAGTAAACTATTTCTATACTGACCCTTATTTCGTTAGGAAGTCTTCCTACCCATCTCAGCTATAGACGACATGATGGCTGAACACTAATAGCCGACTTCAGAAGCATAAAATCAAAACTTAAAAACCCAAAGCGTAAAAGGTACATCTGCAGCATACTGGACATCAGGATTTAGAGAGTATAAAATGGTATTTCTAGCATTTACAGCTGTATATATGTGTGTCCAGCCGGCTGGACATCTGGACTGAGGCTAGAATAATTTGACATATTTCACATAGAAGATGTTTGCTTAGACCCAACACCTTCGACAGTATCTGTCACAGTAAGCCTAGGTATCACTGGGCGCGTAGGCTGCGAGGAAGAGAAGGAGTGAGTCGGTTTCCCGTTGCTATCGTCACCGAGCCAGATGTTCCACTTTCTATCCACTTCCCACGTTCACTGAGGAGCATGCACCAAATGACTCGACGAGTGACACCATCACATCATTCATCACAGGCACTGGCTGCGAATAATAATGAATTGCTCATACCTGGTGCACAGATCAAAGCCAAGGATGAGACAGAGGCAGATATACGAAATTAACAAAATTGTTCAACCCCCTACCACAATACATAATGCAATGTTAACGCTGTATCTCACCAGAAATCTATTTGAGCTGAATTACTATTAGCTGTGAAGTTGCATTAGGAAGATCGTGCGTCCGAACACTAATATAAGCAGCCATGAAGATAATTTTCCGAGATTTGCCATTTCAGTACTAGGCAGATACTTCGACTGTACCCTAATTAAGGCCACACACTATTTCTTCCCACTCCTAGTACATTCCTATCCTACTGTTACCGAAAGCTGGGTTAGTGCGACGTTAAATCACTCTTGTAATATTATTATTTTAATCATAGCAGTAGTTTCGCGCACATTAATGAACATGGTTTCGAATCTATAGTTTAAAATATAATATTCATGTACTATCAAGATACCCGTGATTTGATACGGGATTAAACCGAAGTTATCTTCTAAAGTTTAAAATTTTGGAGATCACACCGTCGATGGAGCCTGTAGAATATACCCTCAGTGCGTGCGTCAAATTGTCTGGGGGAAGTAAAATTTAACTTCGTATGCTAAACAGTTTCGGAAGAGTGAATATTTTTCTTTTCGAAGATAACTCCCATTTTATTACTTTAATTGTGAATTTTTTTTACAATCTTAAACAACATCTAGGACATGAAAGAGAAAAATGAAATGAAATTGGAATTTGTGTACGTAAAATGGTTTTGGAGGAATGAATAATTTTATTTTCGAATATTAACCTCCACTTAACCATTTTAAACGTACATTTTTCTAAAATGAGCATCTAGTACAAAAATGAGCAACCATTATGCGAAATTTCATCTTTGCCCAATGAATGGTTTCAGATATGAATATTAGCTCCATGGCTAAATGGTTAGCGTGCTGGCCTTTGGTCACTGGGGTCCCGGGTTCGGTTCCCGGCAGGGTCGAAAATTTTAACCAACACTGGTTAATTTCGCTGGCACGGGGTCTGGGTGCATGTGTCGTCTTCATCATAATTTATTCTCATCACGACGCGCAGGTCACCTACGGATGTCAAATCAAAAGACCTGCACCTGGCGGGCCGAACATGTCCTCGGGCACTCCCGGCACTAAAAACCATACGTCATTTCCTTTTTTTCTTTTTCTCAGTTTTACCCGCATTTTGTGCCCTTAGGTTTGGAACTTTTTGAAACCCTTTCTTAGCGAGCCCCGAAGACATGATACCAATCACTCTGCGAAATTTGATATTCCTACAGTTTAGGGCTTTATAGTTACAGTGATATTAGTGAGTGGTATGTGGCTGTGATAGAGTATATAGATGATACATGTAGCATTTAAAAAGGCAACCAACATATGGCATTTTGATTTCGTACCTAAACGTGTGTTGCAGGAATAATATTTTTGTTTTCGGACTCCAACGCACAATTTAAATCCTACCCGCAAGGGTAGTTGGCTTTTATATACTGTATATATTATACTAGCAAGATGCCCGTGCTTTGCTGCAGTTTTTAAACTGAAAGTTATTCTTTATTCTTTATTTTCCCCCCAGATCTACAGTATTTCTACCTTACTGATCCATTAATGGAAAAAAATAATAGTGCCCAACCTAGACAGGCATTATCTAAGATACACATAGAACAGATTCACATAAAATAACTAAAACAGCATTAAATGAATTACTGTCAATTGGCCCACGGGCATCTCCCTCTTGGAGAACCGATAGCCATGTTAGTGCAACGAACATAAGGCAAAGAGGCAAAAATAACAAAGGCAAATGACAAAATAAAATGAACTAAGGCAGAACGGCACATCGACCTCTTGTTACAAGGCCACTCATACGGGGGACAAAGTCCTCCTTCACCTCGTCTGACTGACACAGCAAAACCTACATTCCACACCTACCTCTTCTCGCTGACTCTACTATCACTTGCTGCCCAGTCATCGCGTTGCATTACTGCTGAGTTGTGACCTTCATTACTTCCTGTTTCCACTTGGTGCTTATAATCACATTTGACCACTATCTCCCTTCTGTATACAATAGTCCTTACAAATGTAATTTGCATCTATTACCCGATCACATCAATCAAAATTACACTGAACTATTTGGTGCACTATACTTTTCCAATAACCAGAATGATCAACCTCCACTTCCACTCCAATTACCATACTCATCCTTTAAGCATCATTTCATATCTACAGCCACCACGTTTACATACCGATCCACCATTACTTTCTAAAAGCATATACCCTTAACTTATCCTTAGCTTGCAAATACACACTTGCCTTTATACATATGCAACTGTACACACTTATATTATGTACCCTCTACTTTTCCAATAACCATAATACTCACACCCCACTTCCACTCAAAATAGGCAACATTTCGTATCAACAACCACTACCTTTGTATACCAGTCCACCATTAACTTGCTAAAAGTGTATTCTCTTAGAATACCATTTGATTGCTAATGAACAATTTGCCCTTCAAGCATATACGACCATAAACAATTATTAATTTCATCCCTTCATTTCACTCACTATATACCACCAATTCAACCTCTTATTCCACCACTTTTCACCATGATTTTTCCTCATAAACGCGTATTACTTCCTCGCATCACTCCAGTTACACCCACCCACTACTTTCTACACATACATGTGCAACTGTACACACTTATATTATGTGCCCTCTACTTTTCCAATAACCATAATAATCACACTCAACTTCCCTTCAAAGTATCATATCTATTTTTTTAAGCATCATTTCGCATCGACAACCAACCACTTTTATATACCAATCCACCATTAACTTGCTAAAAGTATATTCTCTTATAATACCATTTGATTGCTAAACAAATTGCCCTTCAAACATATATAACCATACACAATACCGACACACTCATGACTGCCATTTACACTTCATTCCTCTCTCATTCTCCATCCATCGTGGCTCTCATAAATAATCACTTTCACAAACCACCAAATCAACCCCTTACAAATAACACTACATCCATCATTATCTTGCCTCTTCTTGTCAATTTTTAACGATAATATCACAGCCTCTATAACTTCCTCCTTCTTAACAACCGAACCATCTTTCCTTATTAACAATCACTCCATTATCTCATTTTAACTTTCAACTTTCTCGTTGACTCTCGTTACTCACTATAAACATACAAATCACCAAAACTCTCTACCTTCACCACTTTGCCAACCGTACTCACTCACCTTCCAACTATATCCTTTTCACCTTTCCTTAAATATCATCATTCTTTCCGCTCCACCGACACCAACTCTTATTCACCCTCCACATTCAATTATACCACCTCCTCTTACTCCTTCAATAATTACCATTCCCTCTCTATAATTTAATCACTCTTATCTCAACTACACCTACAAATCTATCTCTTTCAAATGACAATACATTTCCACCATAACTTTACTTCCTCTTATGCAACTAACATAAACACTCTACCACTTACCATAATCACTCTCACATATCACCAAATCAACTCCTTATGAATAATAATCCAATTTAACTATCTTTCCTTATAATACCACCATGATTTCAACTACTATTTCCTTACTTATTTACTAACGTCTTAGAGTTTTACTTCTTGTGAATCTACTCTCTTCATTTTTCTTCATCCCCCACGTCCCGTAAACTCCTTTTTCCGTGTCTCAAAAACAGCTCTATTCACTGCCTGTTTTCCGCTGCTCTTACATCTTCACTCTGCACATCTATTCCTTCACTGCATTCGCCTCTCTGACTTTCTTCTTCACCATCGATGTCCGAACCGGTATTCCTAAGCCTGCCTATTTTCACCCGGTTATCTACTGCACTTTCTTTTTCACAATGTACGATCACACTTTCACCTGCCTTACCTCGCTTAACTTCCTAGTCCCCTTGGTTGTTTCCTTATCACCGTGACCATCTTCTGCAAGGCTGCTGACCATAACTTGCCTTTCTTCCACTCTCTTCCCCATTTCTTCTTCTTTCTTCATATTATCTTCTAAATCCCGTAGTTTCGTCACTGGTCAAAACCTAGTCCACTGCCCATTGGATACCTCTAGATGTTGCCCCTTAATATGAGCTCTTAGCTCTTGAAGTCTGGGCCGGACTAAATGCTTTTTAGGGTATTTATATTCCTCATCCCTTCTCTTCCCATGTCTCTTTTGATCCAGATTTTCGTGCTCCGTAGATTATCCGCACCTCTTATCACTATTTCCGCCATCAGGGTGGAAAACAACTTCACTTTTATCGGCCTGTTGCCCGGTGCTTTGCCTATCCTTTCTACATCGTCTATATCGACTTCACTGAAGTTGATTTTCATCCTTTTTTTGATGAGCTCCACAACCTTGTAGATCGTCAACACTTTGTCCTCTCCTTTTCCGTCCGGCACTCCATATATACATAAGCATTTCTTCCTTCGTTCTTGGCAGCTGCTTTCTATTTCAGCCTTCAGCTTCACCACCTCTTCCTCCATGTCCCTTATTTTCTCCTTAAGTGCCGCAATTTCTCTCTCGTTGATTCCTACTTTAGTCCTTGTTTCATCAGTTTTTCCCTGTATCCATCGCCTCATATTCTCAAATTCATTCACTTGTTCCTTCACCATATTTTTAATTTGTTCAAATTGGATTACTTCTTCCACCAACTCCCTAACTACCCTCACTTATTACCTCCACATCTTCCCAGCTCATGTTGCCATTGAGAGTCGGTCCGGGGTTTACTTCCACACAACCTATGACTAGGAATAGCATAATCACCGTTGCCACCATTATCATCTCGCCCTTCAATCTTGATTCCCCTTCACCTCCTTCATTCCTGGCTGTTTCCTGCTTCCCTCGCCCCTGCCAACTTCCGATAACTGCCCGATATTGATCTACACCAATCATCCTCCTCTTCACTCCCATCTTCCTTTTTCCACACACCGCTCGCACTCCACTCCTGCTTTACCGGCACACCCGACTCAGCACGTCTACATCTGCTGACTGTCGAAACTGAAAGTTAACTTTCAAGTGCTAAATTCTGGAGAGTCCACTATCGACTGAGGCTGTAAAATACACCCTCATTTGGTTTTGGAGAAATGATAATTTTATTTTCATTGAAACGTCATAGGATTGGAATGTTTGAAAACCCTATTTAACATTTATGCGGTAGAAGTGACCAACTTGTGAAATTTGAATGTTTGAAATATATATTATTTTACATCTAGGATATAGAAGACCAACATCCATGTAAAATATTATAAGTTGTATGGCTTTTAGTGCCGGGAGTGTCCGAAGACAAGGAAGAATGAATATTGTGACTTTCAAAGTCAACTCCCATCTACCCCCTAGTGTAGAAATATTTTGAAACATATGATACATGGCACCTAGGACAAATAGAGAAAACTTCTTTGCAAAATTGTAACTTGGTACCTCAAACTGTTTTGGGTGGATAAATAGTTTCGTTTCCAGTGCTAACCAAATTTAACCACTTACGTGTGAAATGTTTTAAATTATTTCCAGTTGCATACCTAGGATTTAAAATATATGCCGCCCTTTGGAATTTAGTCTTCGTAACGTTAAACGGTTTCTGAGGAGTGAATAATTGTGTCGGACCTCAAACCCATTTAAGTCTCTGAAGGGTTATTTTTCCATACCTAGAAATTCATTTCAAATTTTAACTTTGTAAGTCAAACAGTTTCAGAAAAATTAACATTTTTGTCACCAGACCTCACTCCCCAGTCAAAAACCCTTACGAATATACCGTTTTAAGACCAAATATTATTTATAATTTAAGGCATATAATTTTGTGTTTATATAATATTGCTACATTCCTTTAGACAGAATGAAAAAACTGCTTTCACCGTCATCGGGATAAAACCCCCCTTAATATTTACTATATTTATTAAGCTTGTGGAAGTTTGATTATTATTTGAGAGGTTTAAATCTTTAAAGATATAGACATTCAATGTGGGCAAGAATACGTTGGTACCGTTGATTATATAGAGTATCAAACATTCTTCCTCCAGTCGTGTACCAAGTTTAAGACCCTGAGATTTACAAATAGATATTATAGGTAGTGATAAAGAGTCGGAAATTCGGTCCAATAACTTGGCTGTTGTGAAGCCTTGATTAGTTTTTATAACTTCTGCATGACCACAATCCTTATATTTGTGAAATACGTTTAATTATATCATACTAGCATTTGCCCGCGGGCTCAACTTGCAATATATCATGTTGTTAATCAATTCCCCGCGGACGTACTAACGAGGTTCTGATGTAATACAATAATAATCATGAACTGTTGTGGTAATAGAATGTAACCATACAGCAAAATCCGACACCTGTAAGAAATCATTTGGTATTCGTTTATGGAATTAACGTTAAGTTTTCAGAGAATAAATCTCTAGATTGTATCATAGATATTGCTTGCTATTTTAAGTTCCATGCTATTCGTTTATCCAGTCCATCCGTTGAGGGTTTTGGCATCAAAAATGTCGTCAACACACAAAACATTCCGTGTAGTGACGTCGCATATCTATGCCGAGCTATTGTTATGATCTCTTTGTAATGGAAATAATTTCTGGTACTCTAAGATGTTAAGATGATAATGTTTAGAAAAAGGCATGTTGTTTATTAATGTTTGGTTATTCAATCCAGACACATTACACCTTCTACTGTATTTCACATATATTATTATGATCAGTTTTATGAAATCTTTGCCGATATAACTACCTCTACGACCAGAGTCATCTTCAGTTAAAGCCGGAAGGTACGCTTGGCAACGCTATATCTATCTGTCAAGCGGAGGCCGAGAGAAAAGGGGGCGTGTCCGATTTTGAATATTCACCCATATACACTACATTTAGACCAACATGATGGTTGTGATATATGCACACCCTTCGTAAAATGGTACTAAGAAACACACACATCACTGTTATAAATACACATTTTACATGAATAAAAACAAAACACTTTAAGAACAGTACTCACAAGCTTGATTATTGTGGAGCGTTGACAGCTTCCTCCGCTTAGTGTTTTTATCCTCACTGCTGACATAACGCGTGTTCTTCATCTGCTTTCAGCACTTATTTAACTCGACATTGGAAAATGAAGACAATATATAGCACCATTATTGTCACGCCCACAACGACGGCGTTCAAACCAGAACTGTTGATTGTCATCTCGTCCTAAAGCAGCTCAGGATAGAGAAAACAGAAATTCTTTATAATTTGCACAACCCAGATGTTCTTCGTACACCATTGTTCTGCAGACACACACAATACAATGTGATGGCACCCGTGACCCACCTCCCTGAAGTTCTTCACAATAGGGATCACCTGTTCCATTACTCTGCAGGAGACCTAAACAAGTGTCACAGCTTATCCTTGATATTGTCCTTATTTTATACTCAGAAATGTACAGCATATTACCCCTGACATCTCAAAATTCCCACCAAAAATAACATGATAAATGTGAGTCTAACTTGTTTATTATTTCCATATTGAGCCCAATAACATCTGTCTTGATGGAGTCAGACATTTCCAATTGTCTACAGCCAAACCTCACTTTTCCATACCATCATCATCACCACCGCAACCCTAGAACACCCTTAATCCTAATTTTCATCCCACTTTCTAGGACTTGAGGTGCAGTAACATTGTAGTTACAACCAATAAGCTATACTAAACCTTCTTTCTAATAGTTATCACTTTGAAAGTTTCTTGACAGTAAATAATGTGTTTTCACAGTTCAAAACGAAATTTTTGAGTAGGGCCATACTCTCTTTCATTTTAGTGTAAATAATAATAATAATAATAATAATAATAATAATAATAATAATAATAATAATAATTGCTTTACGTCCCACTAACTACTTTTACGGTTTTTGGAGACGCCAAGGTGCCGGAATTTAGCCCCTCAGGAGTTCTTTTACGTGCCGGTAAATCTACTGACACGAGGCTGACGTATTTGAGCACCTTCAAATACTACCGGACTGAGCTAGGATCGAACCTGCCACTTTGGGGTCAGAAGCCCAGCGCCTCAACCGTCTGAGCCACTCAGCCCGGCCCTTTTAGTGCAAAGTTCGAATTGTTCCCTTAAAGATATGAGGCAAGACAAAGAGTGTGCTTTCACTGCTTACCTCACAATACTCTATGAGACTGTGAAGCATTTTAATAGATTTATTTGTATACATTTAACACTAACACTACAAGAAGTGGGTCCTATATAATTTAATAATTATGCATTTAGTTGAGACTGCTTTGATAATTTACCATTTGCTAAACATGTCATTTCTTTTACCAACACCTGATAACTTAACATATACAGTGACATTCATATCTTGGTAAATTTTAAGTAAATGGGTTACATTTGGCATATCATCCATCTTCTTGTTTACCCTACTCTACATTTCCAGGCTCCTACCTTCAGGATCTGTTCTTTTAACATTTTTAGATGATAAATAATTTGACAAATTTGGGAAAATAACTGGACATGCATCAGGGAGAAGCTCATTAGGTTTAGGTGGTAGTATAGTTACGTTGATTTCACTGTGACAAATTTTATCCCCTGTTGAAAAATTTTCGCGTGTGACATGTTTTACGCATAGGACCGAATCCTTCCCAGCTTCCCAATTATCCCGTTTAAAATGACAAATCCTTTTTTGTTTTAATTCCTCGTCTGAAGGAAAACTAAACGAGGTAACAAAATACTTTCTAATACTATAGTTGTTACGATATATGGGAACACAACATTTTCTGGGCATCTGCAAATACACGAAACATTTTATTAACAAACTAAATTCATTTCGCACCATCACAAATAACAACGTTATTGATTTAACGTCCCACTAACTACTTTCACGGTTTTTGGGAGACGCCGAGATGCCGGAATTTTGTACCGCAGGAGTTCTTTAACGTGCCAGTAAATCTATCGACACGAGGCTGACGTATTTCGGCACCTTCAAATAGCACCGGACTGAGCTGGGCTTAGAAAGCCAGCTCTACAGTCCAACCTATTCAGCCCTGGTTAGCCTTCACACTATTTCGATAATAGGCTCTACGTATGCTTATTCCATCACTTATCTTGTTATATATAAGCACTCGAATATGTTCGTGAAACATTAAACGAAACACTAGACGAAGTTCACTAGACATCAACATACACGGATAAATCCCGCGCTTTCACCTTGGCCTCCATTGGACGTTGCCAAACTTACATGACTCCGGCTTGTAACTGTAGTCGGCTATGTCTACGACCCATTGACTCATCTATGGGACTGAAGTTAATTTTTCCAGAGAATAAATCGCGATATTGTGCCATAGAGCAAAATGCAGGGTAGTACCAACGAAGAATTTAGTCCGATACCTCTGTACGAGGTTTGATTATGTAACTTGGTATTCTAAATTCCATACTTTTCGTATGTCTAGAGATATGGTATCCAGAATGGCGTCAACACATAACACCTTCTACCCGTATATAACATATTATGACAAATTTTATTTTATTAAATCTTTGACGATATAACTACCGCTATGACCCGTCCGAGTACCTCATGAACCTTGGTGATGATCCGTGGAGGCGTGTAGATTTGTATTACGAACAAACAAACTTACGTTTGATTTTATAGATACAAATTTCACAATTAAGACATAAAAGAACGACATTCTTATAAAATCACAACTTCCTACGCCAAACAGTTTGGACGAATATATAATTCTTTAATCAGTATCTAAAACCTTTAGGGGTGTATTGTTTTATGACCACTTCTTGTTAAATATCTAATACATTGAGGAGCCAGCATCATGTGAAATTTTAACTTCAAAGTTCATATTTTTACCATCAGGTCTCACCCCGTCCCCTCCATCGGGTCAAAACCCCTCTGGGTTGCAATGTATTAAGACGACTATCTGAGACAGGGAGGAGCAAGCATCGTGTGAAATTTTAAATTCGTAACTAAAAATGTTTCGGAGAAATTAATATTTTTGTCATCAGACTTCATCCACCGATCAGAACCTCTTAGGGGGTGTATTGTTTTAAGACAACTTATTTAAAATCTAAAGTATGGAGGAGCAACCATCACGCATGCCAACAGTTTTAGAGAAAATAATCTTTTTTGTCAACGGACATGACCCACCCTAGTTAAAACCCTTTAGGGATGTATTGTTCAAGGCCACTTATTATTCAAAACCTAATATTAGAGCAACCATCACGTAAAATTTCAACCTCGTACGTCAAACTGTTTCGGAGGAATGAATATTTCGGTTTTCAGGGCCTTACTCCCGTTTAATCCCCATAGAGATGAACATTTTGAAGCCCCTTCTTAGTGAACATCTACACTGTAATAGATATGTGTGCTCAAAAATTTCATTTCTTCATGTCCAGTACTTTTGCCTGGATGATGATTGACAATCAGTCAGGACATTGCCTTTTAGAGGTACACTAGCAAGATACCCGTGCTTTGCCACGGTTTTATTCTGAAAGTTATTTTTCAAAGTTTTTAATTTTGGAGAGTCCACTGTCGGCTGAGCCTGTGAAATACATCCTCAGTTCGTACGTCAAATGGTTTTGGAAGGATGATGATTTATTTTCAGATGTAACACTCAGTTGAATCCTATAGAATTGGAATGTTTTAAAATCGATATCTTATTTAACATCTAAGACCTTGCAGACCGACCTTCTTGTAAAATTTTAAGTTCGTACCGGTACGTGAAACGGTTTTGTGATTTTCAGAGTCAACTTTTATCTAGTACATAGAGAAGCAACCATTGTGTGAAAATTCAACTTTGTCCGGTGAACGGTTTCGGAGGAATGAATATTTTAGTTTTCTGGGTTTTACCCCAGTTTTATCCCCTTAGGGGTGGAATTTTTGGAAACTCTTCCTTAGTAATCAGGGGCTGCCTGGCCGAGGCGGTAAAGGCGTGCTCGGTTCGCCCGGAAGGACGTGGTTTCGAATCCCCGTCAGGAAGTCGTAAAAAATTAAGAAACGAGATTTCCACTTCCGGAGGTCGATATGGCCCTGAGGTTCACTCAGCCTGGATGAGTACCAGGTTAATTCCTGGGGGCAAGGGCGGCCGGGCGTAAAGCTAACCACTCTACCCCATCACGTGCCGCGGTTAACAATGATGGAAGCCTTTACCTTCCACTCCTTCAAGGGCCTTCATGACCTGTACGGAGGTGTCTTTGTCTTTGTCTTTTCCTTAGTAATCACCTACACTGCAGTAGAAATGTATCCCCAACATTTCATTTCTTTATATCCAGTAGCGGGTGCCTCCGTGGCTCAGGAGGCAGCGCGCCGGCCTCTCACTGCTGAGTTCCGTGGTTCAAATCCCGGTCACTCCATGTGAGATTTGTGCTGGACAAAGCAGAGGCGGGACAGATTTTTCTTCGGTTACTCCGGTTTTCCCTGTCATATTTCATTCCAGCAACACTCTCCAATATCATTTCATTTCATCTGCCATTCATTAATCATTGCCTCAGAGGAGTGAGACACGCTTCGGCAGCCGGCACAATTCCTATCCTCGCCGCTAGATGGGGGCTTCATTCATTCCATTCCTGACTCGGTCGAATGACTCAAAACAGGCTGTGGATTTTCATTTCATTTTCATATCCAGTAGTTCTGCATTGGCGTTGATTGACACTCAGTCAGGACAATGCATTTTATACGTATGTATAGATTGAATGTACTTTATAGTCTCCACGAGCCGCCGCAGATCTCACCTTCGTTCATTCAGTACTAAAAAGGACATGACCTCTACAAGTTCTCACACGTGGAAACTGCTGTGTACTTTGGAGATCAGCAGTAAAATGGTGTATTCTCATTATTATGCAACGGTTTCATAGCTTGCTAATGGTATGACATTGTTAAAAGTGACTTTATGAAAAAGTAAGAAATTAATCAGTTCTCTTTTATTCAGCTTTGACGCAAAGAAGAAAGTGAAGTGGATACTGTACATATTCTTGTCTGATTGCATACATCAAAGGAAGACATAGAAATGAAAGGCACATTATGATTGGAATCAAAGGCGTCCCTTGACTTCACTGTACATTTCACTGTTCCTTTAAGGCATTAAAATAGCAAACTTTACTTCGTTTTGGTCAGGGAAGGCCTTACGTGCTTGTGCTTTTAAGGGGCCTAACATCTAGGTCATCGGCCCCCGGGAAGGCCTTAGAGGAGTAGAGGGCAGAGTCTAAATTTTTTTTCTGTAATCTCAGTACAAAATAGGATAAAGTGGTTGGCTCCGTGCATGAACGTTCTTGCTGCCAGTAATTAACTTGATGTTCAGTGCTATTGAAAGGGGAGTGGACCTCAGAGCGATGTGCATCTCAAGAAGTCGAAGTCTAATTTCTAAAGGTTTCGACTTCCTGACCGGGAATTGAACCCACTTCCTATGTGGAAAGCCCGACGGCTTTACCAGGTCAGCCAGAGAGGCCAGTTTTACGTCCCAATATTTACTCTAACTGTTCTCAGAGATTATTTGGCAAATGTTTCTGAGGAATTTCACTGATGCCCTGAGTTCCAGTAGGAGTATCAGGAAGTTACTCAAAGTAAGTCAAGTCAGATCTACCACCTGACATAATTAAGCACCTTTAATACTACCGATAGAATCCTGTCTACCATATTGAGCCTTCTACCAAGTGAGTCGCATAGCCTGGCACGACAATACGTATAATTATTTCATCACGGTTCCACTTGTAGATCTGCAAAGTCCTACAACATTGCCTCACTTCTTTTGTCATACCATGTGTTTGGATCCTTCTCTGTAATATCAACAGAAACGTATCAGACCTTCCAGCGCTCTCTCAAGGTGACATCCTCAATTCAGAAAGTGTAGTCGGCTTGCAAATGTTTGGCACTCTGTCACTCACTCGGAGCTTGCAGGTCCCTAAAGCATCCACTTCGTACGTAAAAATAGCCTCGTCTTATGTCATCTCATGTCGATAGCGTCCACCTGGTCCGAGCTCTTTCTGTTCACGTAACCTCGCGGTTATAGGATTAAAGTCCGGCTCCATGGCTAAATGGTTAGCGTGCTGGCCTTTGGTCACAGAGGTCCCGGGTTCGATTCCCGGCAGGGTCGGGAATTTTAACCATCATTGGTTAATTTCACTGGCACTGGGGCTGGGTGTATGTGTCGTCTTCATCATCATTTCATCCTCATCACGACGCGCAGGTCACCTACGGGTGTCAAATCGAAAGACCTGCACCTGGCGAGCCGAACATGTCCTCGGACACTCCCGGCACTAAAAGCCATACGCCATTTCATTTCATTTCATAGGATTAAAAGGTTGATGTCCCTTCGTAGTGATATCAGTGACAATTCTCTAAACGAACCCCATGGCGCTACAGCCCTGAAGGGCCGTGGCCTATCTAGCGACCGATGTTCAGCCAGATGACCTGCAGATTACTGAGTGAGGCGTGGTCAGCGTTACAAATTATCTTCACCGTTACTCTTGGCTTTCTATACCGGAGCTGCTATCTCACCGTCAGATAGCTCCTCAAATGTTCTGATGTGGACTAAGTGGACCTACAACCAGCCCGCAGATCAAGGTAAAGATCTCAGACCTGGACGGGAATCGAACATACTCCTTTCGGTTAAGAAGCAGACTACTCCTAGACAGCGGCACCGGCTCAGTGATACTTCTGTTCCTGTCAAATCTACAAACAAACGTATGCACGCTTTCAGCTTGCCTGTATCAGGAAATATACACTTGAAAGTGGTTCATGGGAACAATTGCTTCAGTGACTATTGCATATTAAAAATACGATTGCACTTGGGCAGAGCGTTACTATTGTTTGCTTAACACAGTCCGTTGATGACAGCAGGGTGATCAGCGGGCATGTCAGTGAGCCGAATGCAGTCATCACATTAGTCTCACATAACCGACAGCACAAGATGAATTTTAGAGAATAATTCCTGAGTGCTTCAAATGGAGAAACAATAGGGTAAATTCAGAATGGAATGTGTGTGGATCGTTCAAAGATAGCTACGTTAGAGCGAAAGGAATCATTGTGTGACCGAGGACCGAACGACTGACTGAGTACACATAGATTTACTGCCCTCCTCTACCTAACGACAGAGCTGGATAGATCATCGGACGTAAACGAACAGTAATTTCTGGCATGGCCAAGTGTGATCGTACTTTGAAAACGTAGTACCTTATCTGTTGGCAACTAGTCTTTGAGAGTAAGGAATTAATTTTCTGCTCTTATAAATACAACTATTCAGGCCCATTAATAACTTAATCAATGACCAGTCATTTGTCTAATATGGAAAGTACTCACCGAGGTTTAAACTGAGATTTCAGATTTATGATTGATTGTCTTTCTTAACAGATCATGAATAATTTGGAGGCTAAAAATTAAAGAATGTGTTACCTCTGTTATAAAACGTTACTTCAATGTGTTCCATAACAAATTCCCTTTTTACTGGTAATTATCATAATGTTTTGTTTAACACACAAGCGAGTTAACAAAAGCTCCTTAAATACACTTGCGATAAAACTGCTGAAAGGTTCCAATTGAGTATTTAAGACGAGTCTTAAGAAATATTATTATACCGGTATGTTGATTACACTGAGATGGGTTAAGTATGATTTCTCAACATCTTTATGCAATTTTTAGGTAATGATTTCAGATAAATTTTGTCATTGTGGCAACCTGAAAATTATAGGTGAGGATTTTCAAATGTAAATATAATATCAAATTTGGATTACGTGGAGAATGAATACTTCTATCGCACGTGTTTCCTTCCAGAATTCTGTGAAGCAGCAATAAATATTTATTAGGTATCAGCCACATGTCGAGTGAGATACTAACAACTATTTGGCTATCTACAACTTCTATGACAACATACACGGTAGCCAACCTTGAAGCAAATCCGGTCTGATATGAGAACAGTACTGATGGATGTGACTGAACTGGTGCTTCCATCTCATTTGTTGATGTTACAGAAGTGAACTTCCTATTTATTTTCTTTAAAACTATATTGTATTTTTCTCAAAATGCGCAGCATAACATGCTCTATATTCAGCAAGCACAATTTATTTTCTGATTATAATACTGTTTTTTTATATTTTCTTTGTTTGGAACACCACGGGCAATAGGAGTAGAGTGTATTGACTGTAAATTATTTCGGATTACCTGTGAGGTTGTAGCACTCTCATAGGCAAATTCTCAGTTAAATGTGACTACGTCTGGTAATGCCTTTGCTGGTGGAATCTAGTGTTTACAGTGAACTATGTCTTCTGGTATAGGCTAGAGCAATTTTGTTACTCTTATTGACCTGTCTCAGTCTCATCCTTGACTTCGACAATATGAAAGTGACTGAGGTATGAGCGATGCTAGTAATGCCATTCCTCATGCAGCCAGTCCCTGCTATGAATGGTGTGAAAATGTTGCTCATAGGGTCGTTTGATGCATGCATTTCAATGGGCTTGGCAGACTGCATGACAGCTTCTATGACTTCTATGACAGCTGATGGCGAAGCTATTGAGGATCCAACTAGCCTTAGGACTGCCGACTGAACATACATACATTTGGTAATGAAGCGATTTCGGTCTGTAATGTAGATACATTCCTGGCACTAATCTCCTGAAGAACCACTTCTACAATACCTACAATTAGCTTTTAAGCCACTTGAATGTACCGTCCTCACGAGGTTGAGTGTACGCTGTTCCAAACATCACCAGAGAGATGAAATAATTCATATCAGAAACACGAATAGAAATTGTGCCAACTGGATAGAAAGATATAAGGTGAAATCCAGGCCATTTTCAAATAATGTTATTTTATAATAATAATAATAATAATAATAATAATAATAATAATAATCATAATAATAATAATAACAGCAGATATGGAATCTGTCACCTGGGTGACTGCTCTAAATCCAGATCATTGATTGATTGATTGATTGATTGATTGATTGATTGATCGATTGATTGATCGATTGATTGATTGATTGATTGATTGGTTGATTGATTGATTGATTGATTGATTGATTGATTGATTGATTGATTGATTGATTGATTGATTGATTGATTGATTGATTGATTGATTGATTGATTGATTGATTGATTGATTGATTGATTGATACAGATAGGTTTGTACGGTCTGTGGGAATTCGCTTGGGTTACCATCACAGAGTCCGACCCGTTGGGTGAATGGTCAGCGTACTGGCCTTCGGTTCAAAGGATCTCGGGTTCGATTCCCAGCCGGGTCGGGGATTTTAACCTTCATTGGTTAATTCCAGTGACTCGGGGGCTGGGGGTTTGTGCTGTCCCCAACATCCCTGCAACTCACATAAGACACATAACACTATCCTCATTTACAATAACACGCCAGTTACCCACACATGGCAGATGCCGTCCACAGTCATCAGAGGGTCTGCCTTACAAGAGCTGCATTCGGCTGGAAATAACCACACGAAATTATTATTATTATTACCACCACCACTAGGAAGTTCCACTTGCACAGGTTGAGATTCAACTTTGCCTTCGTCCTCTGGAAACAAGCAGAAATATCCAAGACGTTTTATAACTGTAAATGATTATCTCCGGGCTAATTGACTGTCCGAAAATGCTGGAGATATGCACTTCCGTTGACCATCCGGTACAACACCAGGCGAAATCTTCAATCGGAAGCAAGTTAACGTGAGGCACGAAGCGAATGGCACACTCGAACATATTTATTTTCATTTTATAATATTTTTCGTTGTTAATGAACAGTTATTGTTTGTTCTATGTCACTTAAAATATTTATCAATAATTTGTCTAGGGTAATGATTAATTTGTAAAAGTGTTTTTCCGTTGAAATAATAATAATGTAAATCATATATAACTCTTACTTCTCACAAAATTCTGCATTTTTCAATAACATTTTAGCAGTTGTTAAAAATTTGTACATATGAAAATGTAAATTTACAAATAAAACAATGTGAAAACTTCAACTTGTTCCTTATTTCTAACTAGTATGTAATCATGTCTTCGACTGTCAAAATTAGCATATAAAATGTATTTGGAAAATTGAACATTTTAATGTTTGTATGTTGCAAAATGCTATACTTTCCATGATACATACTGTACATATCAATGCTGATGCTTGATGTTTAAAGGGTTTAGCTCATCGGCCCACTGTACGTGTCAATTGTACAGAATTATAACACGTATTGTGAAATTAACTTTATATTTTTCAAATCGAGACGTCCAATCGCACTTGCGGATGACCAGATGGATCCGGAAGACAAAATTAGTACTTACTTTCGTCCAGGTCAGACTTTCCAAACCAATTCTTGGAATAAAACACGTACTTCCTGAAGTGAGTCCATCAGAATGTTTGCATGAACAATTTTTTTGTCTAGCTTTATCTCAACCAATGTCATTCCGGTGCACAAACCAGCATTAGTAGTTAGATTATGAGGAAACACATTGCGACGCGTCCAACCTTTATGTCTTACTTGTGAGGAGACATGCTTGAAGGATGAGGAAAGTTCAGAAATTCAGTAGAATAACGTACTAGCTCATCATCGTATTCTAAATGTATAGTCGCACACTACCCCCACCAAAAGAGAGGAATGAGAGTAAAGAATTCCTCGCATTTAATATTTTATCAGACTTAATTATTATTAAAATAAAATTCACCCCGCACATAGATGCAAACACTGTGGTACAAAGAACAAACATTACTGTATATCTATTGGTTCACTCTTTTCTGAGGTAAGTGTATCTGCGAGGAACTTATACTGTACAATATCACGCGCTCATTCCTTTGTGAGCGACTGTACGTTGTTTTATCACCTATCAAAATGTCCAGAACCTGTAGGTAACGACGTTAACTTGTTCTGCTTATTTCAGAAAATGAATTGGATTTTTGTTAAAATGTGAAGAAAACTCCAGCAAATACTGCACGATATATTTTGAAGGCTGGTTTTGTGTAATCTCAGAAATACCATTTTAGCCCAGTTTTCCATTGCTGAGGTTTAGAACCCACTTACTACAGTTGAGATCTCCAGCAATTTGCACTATTTTTTGTTTTTAAATCATTTTGGGCCAGAGGGTAGGATATTTATTGAACAAGGGTCTGAAACAGCGAGGATATAAAACCCTGTTGGCACTGATATTTGGAGTCGTTCGAAGCGATTCACATTGTGGTTTTCAGTTTGCTGTCATTTATATGTGAATTTCTGATTTTCATTCCTAAGTGCAGTCCTCCTTTCTGTTGCGACTCGTTTTAACATTTTAATAAACTCGAATCATAATTTAGAATTCTTGTATTTGCTTTAAAAGTCGTAAATCGATCAATAACAGACAGTAAACGCTTATAATATATTGGCTCAGGCAATATGGCAGCTACGCGTTTCCATTTGCTTCAACTCTGGCAATACATTGGTGATGTGTTTTTGTGTTCTGTTTAATTCTGTTCTCGTTGGCTGGTGCTGGATGGTATTGCTGATATGGTGACGGGTACAAACCTCGGATTCAGCGAGCGAATACTTTGCAGTGTAATATCACTTCTCTCTTTGTCCATTTGAATGAAATTCCCTCGAGTAGCAAAGAGAAGATCATGTACCTCCTATGTGAAATTAACTGAGGATGGATATAGATCGATTTCACGCCAGCAAGTGAAGATGCGTGCCACCACATTGCGAATATAGCACAATCACTTCACTCAAACAATGAACAAAAAATGTAATTTTCTTTAAAAATACAAAATTCGCAGTTGTGAGAGTTCCATTGCAATTTTCTTGTAAAAGAGAACTAAACTTCTATGGTATTATTTTCAGCTGCTGAAATGTCGTAGTTTTCTCAATACGACTGTGAATGACGAACAGAATAGGGATTATATATACAGATTAAAATACACGAAAGACGTTGCACGTGTGCTAAACAACTCTGCAACGACTCCGTTCTTCCTATCCTTTTACCTCGAAACATGTGTATGTACTAACCTATAAACCACCTCCTTTGAAAGTTTCAAGTTGAATTTGGTACACTGATGCATGTAAGCGGATAAAATATTAAAACTGGGAGAGCGAATACAATGATGATAATTCCTATTGTTAATGACTCAATACAGAAAATTCCACGTCAAGAGGGGACTGATTAAATGCTTAATATTTCAGCAACCTCATTGAATGCTAATTAACGGAATGCGAATCGACTCACAGATTAAAGTACTGACGTCACAATGAAAATGTGCTGTAATGAAACAAACAATAGAATTTGCTCATGTATCGTGTTTCGGAGAGTGTACTATCTAGTGGCCTGTGCTCTCGTTAAACATTTAAATACTGAGCTCGACAGCTGCAGTAGTTTAAGTGCGGCCAGTATCCAGTATTCGGGAGATAGTGTGTTCGAACGCTACTGTCGACAGCACTGAAGATGGTTTTCCGTGGTTTCATGTTTTCACACCAGCCAAATGATGGAGCTGTACCTTAATTATGGCCACAGCCACTTCCTTCTTACTACGAACCACTTTTTGTCCAATGGTCGCCGTCTGTGTCAGTGCGACGTAAAACAACTTGTATCATCAAACATTTAAATTCAACCTCCACAATAATATTATATCAGGGCGCAAACCTTGACTTTATTTTTATACGTTATTATAAAATGTGCCTTTTATACGTGGAAATATTCTGTATAGTGAGTCGTAGATCTTTATGCTCATTTGATATTGGACAGGAAGGAACTAAGTTAACTAGCTTAATGATTAGTCCGTCATCCAGAACCTTAAGATGATAAGGTGACGTTAACCAAGTAAAATAAGGAAGTATTCAAGTACAACAACAACAATAATAATAATAATAATAATAATAATAATAATAATAATAATAATAATAATTGTTACGGTGTATTGTGGATGTGCAGAGGTGAAAGAAGGTGCTGGGATGAACAGGTCTCAACTTACGAAATTAAAGTTAACTTAAAATTTTACAAGGTTATATTTTCTTTTCAAGATCAAGAAAAAACAAGTATAACAGGAACTCATTTGTATATCCACAAGTTAAGAAAGTACAATTACAGTTTATTAATGGATTTTCGGCTTCGAGTCCCAGATTCACAATTCTTGAGCAATTAGCCTCACTTTACTTATACACCAGGTTCAACAAAGGGGCAGAAAACCCCAATCATACCACGGAGCATTTGCTCCCAATTACCCAGTTAAGCCTACTTGAGGCACACAGAAACCAACTTAATTTTTTTTTTTTTGCTATTTGCTTTACGTCGCACCGACACAGATAGGTCTTATGGCGACGATGGGACAGGAAAGGGCTAGGAGTGGGAAGGAAGCGGCCTTGGCCTTAATTAAGGTACAGCCCCAGCATTTGCCAGGTGTGAAAATGGGAAACCACGGAAAACCATTTTCAGGGCTGCCGACAGTGGGGTTCGAACCTACTATCTCCCGAATACTGGATACTGGCCGCAAAAACCAACTTTAAGAAAGAGCAACCCGCTCTCAAAGTTCAAGCCTATCAAAGGCCACACCAAACTCCACCTTCAAGCTGACCTCCAAGCACATGAAAACAGGGGTAAAAATACCCAACCTACTGAGGCCTATTCCATAAAGAAACAGGACAATTACATGGCCTCCAAAATACCAATTTGAGAGGAGGCAAAACTGCACTCCTAATACATTTCTTTAAAACCTATTTGGCACTAGGCCGCTTATGCAAGGGCTAATCCCATACTACGGAGGTGACACGATTGAAAAATTTTATGACATTACAAGTAGAAGGGAAACTGTTATAAAAACGTAGTCACCTCAAAACAAAATGAATGGGAGCTCGAGAGGGTTAGGCACTCTCTATCCCAATTTGTAGTTAAAGAGACAGAATTTATACCAAGTGTCTTTTACATTTTATATATAGGTTACATGAGGAAAGTTTCGAACCCGCCCCGAGGGTTAAACTGCTGAGCTGGCAAGAAAATAAGTTATAAAACGGCCATTACATGGTGGTTGAACTGCTGCCCGAAGAAAGAGGCGCTTCCCGCCCCCTGCTACATAATTACACAAGGAAAGATGTTACTGAAGTCGCCAGGAGACAAGAAAATCAGCAGTTTATATATCCTCGCGGAAAATTCGAGACGTTTCAAGAATGAGAACCCACACCCCCTCAACTTTATTGGCTAGGGTCAAGCAACATATCCATATCGGGGAAGACACACATTATTGGTTAAAAATTAATTAAAGAAATTCGGGATTGGCTAAATTCAAAACAAGCGGAAAGAGAAGGGTTATACTGCCAACCCAAAAAATGACTGAAAGAAATTTAACAAAGAACAAACTTATGAACACAAAATTTCTCAAAAACAGTTCCTTCACTTCGCACCAGGGTGCACAATTGTAGTTCTTCAGTAGTGCCATCTAGAAGAGAATGTTCACACTTCTCACTACAGGGAAAACAAATATAAATCGAAAAGGACACAGTTCAGAACTCTTCAAAATTTACAATAGCGACATCTTCTGAGAAACTTTAGAATTAACATGGTTGTTAGAGTTCAGGCTTCCTCCAGTAGAGGAGTTTTAACTGGCGCAATGTTTGAATTAGTGGCGCGGAGGTGTACCGCCCGGTACAGCCCTCTCCCCCCAAAAGTCCCTCCGATGGGTAACACAGAAGAACACCAAATTTTGTTTTAAAATGAGGTCCAAGTTGAAATAGAAATTAATTGCAGAAGGATTTACAAACAAGTTTCTTAAATTGATGGGATCCAGGTTCAGAATTCTTTGTAGTAACTTTTGATGTAATGTCTTTATGCTGGTAGTAGTTGACTTCAGAAGGAAAAACTTTTAATTCTTGAAAGGGAAGAAAAATTTTCTAAGTCCACCAAATATTGCAGTAGAATCCAAAAATGTAGTAATTGTTGATATGAAATGTCCATGTAGCTGATTAAGTATATTCAATGTTGACGGCCAGACCGGCCACCGCTGCTTGTCTTCACAGGAGGCCGCTCGGACCCCTTAAGTACCCTGAGATACCGCTCGCCCGCACCATGAGAGGGGTAGTGGTGCTGAAGCACGCCGCACCCGCGGCGAATGTTTGCAGACCGCGGGCAAGTTGCAGGAGGTGCGCCGCACAGCAGCCTTGGCCGGGGGAAGGGCTCCGGCTCGCCGTACACTGGTTGGCCTCACGGAAGTAGATCGGGCCCGTGCTCTACTCCAGTAGCGGCGCCGCGGCTGCGGGGGCACTGAAACATTAAACCCTCGGCGGCAGAATTTGTTGGAGCATAACGATTTTCGGGTACAGTACTTGTGGTGGAGCTGAGGGGCCAGCGGCGTGGAAATATTTATTCCATTTAAATAGCCACTGTGTGTTGTTGAGCAGGAGACGGGAGCGTGGTAATGGCCATGGTAAGGATAGAATGGCAGTTTAACTGGTCGGGGAAGGTTTTACAATAAATGCTTAAATACAAAGAACCTGATTCCAAGGGCAGAAGGCCTCAAAATGATCCCCAAAAAAATATAACCTTCCGAATACTTTCAAAATGTTAAAACAAATATAAAATCAGCTACGTTGGCGCGGAAGTTACACAGTTTTCACCTGCGACAGGTGAACCCTAAATATCCTCTCGGTGGCTGGATTGCTTAATAACAACGTAACCGGCGTAAGAAAATCTAGGATTATGCACGGCCCATGAAATCTGGGGGAAAGCTTGCCCGCGGGAACAAAATTTTTGACCACCACCCGGTCACCTACTTTCAAATTGGTGGGCCTCCGTCCACGATCATATCTTTCCCTAACCTTTTTATGAGACACTTTAAGATTGGCTTTAGCCTTCTTCCTAAGATCTTTAATATTATCAGGATTTATTGTCTCAGGTAGAATGTCAATCAGAGACCAAAGGTTAGAGAGCGGCGTGTTGGGAACAAATTTGAACATCAAAGAAGCTGGAGTAAATTTATGAGATTCATGAACCGCCGAATTCAAAGCAAAAGCTAACCAATGCAAGGACGTGTCCCACCTAGAATGATCGTCGTGATGATAGGCAATAAGGGCCGACCTCAGATTACGATTGACCCGTTCAGCTAGAGATGGTTGAGGATAATAAGCCGAAGTAGTCACATGAGATATGGACAGATCAAAACAGAATTTACGAAAGAGATTGGATGTGAAAGCTTTACGATTATCAGACACAATATATTGACACGGACCAAAAGAAGCAAAAATGGAATTTAAACACGTAATTGTGGACTGAGCGGTAGCCAGCTTAGTCGGGAATAACCAAGAAAATCTAGTAAAACCATCTACACATACAAGGATGAACTTGTTGGCGTTCCCCTTTGTCTGGGGGAAGGGTCCTACGTGATCGATGTAGAGACGTTCCATTGGGCGTGATGCTTGCTGAGAAGACAATAGACCTACCTTGGTGGACATAGTGGGTTTACTAAGCCAACATGATTTACAAGATTTTACCAATTCACGGATTTCTCCGTCCATACCCTTCCAGATGAACATTTCACGAATCTTTTCACGGGTTTTGAAGATGCCTAAATGCCCCCCTAATGGGGTCTCATGATAATACTCGAAAATCATTGGTACAAGAACAGCTGGAACGACAACTTTCATTTTTTGATCATGCCTCGACGGGCAACATAAAACACCATTCCTCAAAACATAAGGGACGACATGTTCCCCAGAAGAAAGGGTTTCCATGATCGGAGCCGGCGTCGGATCTTCACGTTGATATTTCTCAATATCCCTAAAGAGCATGGGAGCATCTGTTAAGATGGCATTAACCTCAGATAGTATGGACACGGGAGATGAAGAACTATCATCCAGATCAGGCGTCTCTACATCATTAGAAAACATACGGCTTAGTCCGTCAGCAACCACGTTTTCAGTACCTCTGATATGCCTAACATAGAATTGGAAGGCAGAAATTCTGATGGCCCACCTGGCTATGCGACCAGTACGACGCGGCCTACCTAAGACCCAGCTTAAGGCTTGATTATCAGTCTCCAAATCGAATCTGACATGTTCCAGATAGAGACGGAACTTTTCAAAGGCAAATAAGACTGCCAAACCTTCGAGCTCATAGATGGAATATTTGGCTTCTTGAGCCGATAGAGTCCTAGAGGCATAGGCGATGGGTCGCCTCCCTAGTTTAGTCTCTTGAAGAAGGACTGCAGCTATCGCTGACGACGACGTGTCGGTTTGGACGATGAATTTTTTGGAGAAATCGGGCATAGCCAGAACAGGGGCATTACACAGAGCTAGTTTAAGATCTTCAAAAGCGGCTTGTTGAGAAAGTCCCCACTCAAATTTGACGCCTTTCCTACGAAGAAGGTTCAAGGGCGCCGCTCTGTTAGCGAAGTTAGGAATACATTTCCTGAAGAAATTCACCATACCAATGAATCTGGCAATACCTTTGATGTCCTTGGGAGGCTTGAAATCACGGATGGCTTGTGTTCTAGAGTGATCGACAGCAACACCATCAGGCGACACAATATGCCCTAGGAATGACATGGAGGGCTTAGCGAAGGCAACCTTGGACAACTTCACAGTTAACCCAGCCTTACGAAGGCGACTGAGAACTTCTCGCAGATGATCTAGGTGTTCTTCGAAGGTCTCCGAAAATACGACGACATCATCCAGATAGTGGTACAAGTACTCAAACTTGATGTCGGAGAAGACCCTGTCTAGCAGTCTAGTGAGTACAGCTGCTCCCGTGGGGAGCCCGAAAGGCACGCGGTTGTATTCATACAAATTCCAATCCGTGGCAAACGCTGTAAGATGTTTAGATTCTTCAGCCAGAGGAATTTGATTATAGGCCTGATTCAGATCCAATATGGTAAAGAACTTAGCCTTCCGAAACCATGAAAAACAGGAATGAAGATCAGGAAGGGGCACAGATTGTAACACCACCTTCCAATTGAGAGCCCTATAATCAATGACAGGCCTGAAGCCACCTTGGGGTTCTGGGACTAGAAAAATAGGCGAAGAATACGCCGACTTAGAGGGCCGGATGATACCATCCTTTAACATTTGATCGATGATTTCTTTCAATGCCTTCATTTTAGGTGGAGATAGCCTATAAGGTGGAAAACGGACAGGAATCGAATCCGTGACCTCAATTTTGTATTCAATAAGGTCAGTAACACCAAGAGTATCAGAGAACACCTCTGGAAACGCCTGACACAACTTACGAATACTGTCAGCCTGCTCCTCAGGTAGATGTCTAAGGTCTAACAACATCCCATCCTGGGTAGGTGAAATAGATGAACACGATACAGAATTACACTTTAACAAAGGGATTTTACAATTAGAAGCAAATTTGAATGTGCACGACCTGCTCTGGATGTCGAGCACTAAACCAGTATAAGACATGAAATCCGCTCCCAATATAATGGGGCAAGACAAGTGCTTTGCCACAAACAATCTAACTTTCCAAGTAAATTTAGAAATCCGAATTTTGGCATATAAAAAACCTACAATTTCTAATGGAGAAGAATTAGCCGAAACATATTGAACTGAAGATGAGCAATAGTCAGGAAGTTTACACACAGTTTTCAGTTTGGAGTACCATCCAGCCGAAATAATAGAACACACACTGCCTGAATCTAATAAAGCTGTTACCGGTTCATTATTTAATTCAATTTTGAGAAAAGGCACAGGTGCGAGGAAATCCGCCGCAATCCTGAGACATTCTTTGGGACCTTCAAAAGATAAATTAGAAGACAGTGTTCTCCCTGAAATTTTGACATTTTTACTTGGGGCCGAGCCTCGGGAAGATGGGTTCGCCGACTCAGCCGAAGCCACTAGTCACTTATTATTATTGGCCTTGGTGGAAGTTGCACCAGACGTTGAGCAGGAGGTGGTGCTATTCGAATTTGGGCAATTTTTGGCGATATGGGAAAACGCGCCGCATTTATTACAACCTTGTGATGAACTTGCTCCATTATTTGTCCTACTAGATTTGATCACTGGACATTTATTGCGAAGATAGTCAGGCGACCTGCAAGCGTAACATTTACGGGGTGTGATGGGTCGGCGAGGTGGAGGCCGAAAACTACCAGATGATGGAGGGGGTTCTTTCGCTACACGCAAGGTATCGGTGTATCTAACTCCTTCCGCTGAGACGGCCATAGCCTCTAATTCAGCAAACGTTTGAGGACGCGACGCAAAACACAAATATGACCTGTATGATGGAGAAATACCTTCCACTATAGCCTGAACAATCTCGTCATCAGGAAAATGAAGAGCAAATACCCTAGTATAGAACTTAATATCTTGGATGAAATCTGCCAAGTTTTCATCCAACCGCTGTACACGATAATAGTACTTCTGAATTAGTGAGGACCTTGCCCTAGCCGGAATGAAGTTAGCTAGCAAGTGGGCGTGGAAGTCTTCAATAGATGGTTGTTCGGCAATGGCTCTTACTATTTTGTCTGAGAGTACACCAATGGAATAGGGTAAATTATCTGCAAAATTTGACACGGAGAAAGAGACAAAACGAGGGCATGATCCTGAAACTCAACCAAAAACCTTAAGAATGAAATTACGTCACTGGTAGAGTTAACCGAAAACTTAGAAATACCTCTGAGCAACATTGCTAATGGATGAGGCAAACTGCTGAACCCTGGTGACATATTAGGTAAAGGTTTAAGTGGCGACGAAGCTAATTCAGAACGTGCATTGTTCAACGAGGTACGACGCTCAGATTCGTTGTCTAATGGGGCGGAGATTTGTTGAGCTCCAACAGCTTTCCTATTTCCTTCTCCTTTGGAAGATTCTTCCTCTTGAACTACGTTTACCGTAGCAGGTTGGTCGGTTAGGGAGGGACTTCCCCAGTTAACAATTGGGTAACCTTACTGGACAATTCAGAAAGATTTTCAAGAACAACACTAGCTTCCTTCCTCTGAATGTCATTCAACTTCAGAGACAACAGATCGTTAACTCCATTAGAAAAATGAAATAACCTGGCATGCACACTTTAATTTGATTAGGAGAAGGGTCATTTTCCTCAAAAAAGGTAATCAGAGATGCCAGCTCAGTAGTATTATCAGTGATGGTGGAAAGAGAGTCGTCAATTTCTTTCTCTCCCAAGGTGGGGTGGAAATGGGCAAATCAAGGGACTCTCTAAGCTTATTGGTGTCTACCGCAACCGTGCCTCCAGATTGCACATTTCTAATTGTTAATTCATAAATCAACTCCTCCTTGCGCAAATAGTTGAGATGGAGGACATCACGAGGGCCGGGCATGATGACCAAAATTTAACAGCTTTGAAAAATGAAAAAGAAAAGTCCAGCGACAGAGAAAATTGTTAGAGTTCGAAAGCAAAGCAACGTTTAGCCGTCAAAAGGGGCTAATTTGAGACCCATTCAACCACGCTCTGCTACCACCTGTTACGGTGTATTGTGGATGTGCAGAGGTGAAAGAAGGCGCTGGGATGAACAGGTCTCAACTTACGAAATTAAAGTTAACTTAAAATTTTACAAGTTTATATTTTCTTTTCAAGATCAAGAAAAAACAAATATAACAGGAACTCATTTGTATATCCACAAGTTAAGAAAGTACAATTACAGTTTATTAATGGATTTTCGGCTTCGAGCCCCAGATTCACAATTCTTGAGCAATTAGCCCCACTTTACTTATACACCAGGTTCAACAAAGGGGCAGAAAACCCCAATCATACCAAGGAGCATTTGCTCCCAATTACCCAGTTAAGCCTACTTGAGGCACACAGAAAACAACTTTAAGAAAGAGCAACCCACTCTCAAAGTTCAAGCCTATCAAAAGCCACACCAAACTCCACCTTCAAGCTGACCTCCAAGCACATGAAAACAGGGGTAAAAATACCCAACCTACTGAGGCCTATTCCATAAAGAAACAGGACAATTACATGACCTCCAAAATACCAATTTGAGAGGAGGCAAAACTGCACTCCTAATACATTTCTTTAAAACCTATTTGGCACTAGGCCGCTTATGCAAGGGCTAATCCCATACTACGGAGGTGACAAGACTGAAAAATTTTATGACATTACAAGTAGAAGGGAAACTGTTATAAAAACGTAGTCACCTCAAAACAAAATGAATGGGAGCTCGAGAGGGTTAGGCACTCTATCCCAATTTGTAGTTAAAGAGACAGAATTTATACCAAGTGTCTTTTACATTTTATATATAGGTTACATGAGGAAAGTTTCGAACCCGCCCCGAGGGTTAAACTGCTGAGCTGGCAAGAAAATAAGTTATAAAACGGCCATTACCTGGTGGTTGAACTGCTGCCCGAAGAAAGAGGCGCTTCCCGCCCCCTGCTACATAATTACACAAGGAAAGATGTTACTGAAGTCGCCAGGAGACAAGAAAATCAGCAGTTTATATATCCTCGCGGAAAATTCGAGACGTTTCAAGAATGAGAACCCACACCCCCTCAACTTTATTGGCTAGGGTCAAGCAACATATCCATATCGGGGAAGACACACATTATTGGTTAAAAATTAATTAAAGAAATTCGGGATTGGCTAAATTCAAAACAAGCGGAAAGAGAAGGGTTATACTGCCAACCCAAAAAATGACTGAAAGAAATTTAACAAAGAACAAACTTATGAAAACAAAATTTCTCAAAAAACAGTTCCTTCACTTCGCACCAGGGTGCACAATTGTAGTTCTTCAGTAGTGCCATCTAGAAGAGAATGTTCACACTTCTCACTACAGAGAAAACAAATAAAAATCGAAAAGGACACAGTTCAGAACTCTTCAAAATTTACAATAGCGACATCTTCTGAGAAACTTTAGAATGAACATGGTTGTTAGAGTTCAGGCTTCCTCCAGTAGAGGAGTTTCAACTGGCGCAATGTTTGAATTAGTGGCGCGGAGGTGTACCGCCCGGTAAAATAATAATAATAATAATAATAATAATAATAATAATAATAATAATAATAATAATGGGAGAGTGCGCGTGCATTCTGTAAGCTGCACACAGAAGTGGTCGGCTAGTGTAATACTATACATGCACGACCTTTGACGTTGATTTTCCTATACCAGAATCCCCTCAGTCTTCTAAACGTGAAACGTTATTCAAATTAGGGTCGGGGTTCTCTGGCGAAATATCGATGTGTCGCTTTTCGTGTAACATAGAGGGCGATTATTGTTCAAAAAGTACTACTTGTTCAGGAAATATTTATATATTATTTTAAAGTCGAAGGATGGATGAATGCACAAAACGTGACCGACGCGATGTACCTGGCGTAAAGCGCATCACGTCATCACATCACGTTCACCCAGTTAAGGCATGCTTTTGGCGGTCGAAAGTCAGCTACCACGTGGTGTAGCTTGGCATGTAGATGACGCGCAGAGACTAATGAGTTTTAACTTGATTTGTATCAATGAACAAAATAGAAAATACTAGAAAAATAAATAAATAAAAAATAAACCTGTAGTTTTTGAAAATATTGAGGGCTCTGTGAATGAAAATTGACATGTTACGCAACAATGTTTAAATATATGAACAATTAGCTGGTGTACTCGTGCTTCAGTACGGAATTCTACATTGTATGCAGAATTTTATATGAAGTAGTGTACACGTTGTAAATAATATTTTATTAAATTGCCTAGTAACATAGCTATTTAAAAATTATATTTTAGGCACCTCCCCTAAACTACCATTTCATCAAGCGTAAATAAAGTTATTTATAGCCTAGACTGTATTTCTATACCCCTTGACTTTACGAACCATTTTCATTGAATTCTGTTCACACATGTGAACTTGGCAGCAAAAATTTAAATTCATGAATCTCTGTTATCATAGTCGATACAGCATAATGTATAAGAGGGCTGATGACCTAGATGTTAGGCCCCTTTAAACAACAAGCTTCATCATCATCATCATCATCAAAATGTGTAAGACATAAATAATCTGAAATTTTATTCTATATAACTTTAGTTATGTAGAATTAATCAATAGGACCACTAATAATATAGATTTTTGAGAATTGAATTTTAGGTCTTACCATTTAACTCAGTATGAATAAAATTATTTATAGCCTGGATTGTAGTGCCTTATTCCCCGACTTTACATACGGATTTTCTTTAAATACTCTTCAGCCATTTTCTAGTACTGGGCGTAGGCTACAGACAGACAGACAGACAGACAGACAGACAGACAGACAGACAGACAGACAGACAGACAGACAGACAGACAGACAGACAGACAGACAGACAGACATGACGGAAAATTAAGACGTGCATTTCCTTCTTACTGTGAGCACGGCCGATACAGAAATACCATTTTTTAAATTCTCTGCAATTTACTGACAAAACTCTTGTTTTATACTGTACCCTAAAACACATGGAAAAATAAATCAAGTTTGGCGGGTACAGAGAATGGCAACTTACCTATCGTACCTGACCATTCTTCACCTGGCTAGGTCATCGGCAAGCACGTGTATGGTTCGTTGTCTAGATTAAGTACAAGAGAATCTTAAAGATCGAAGAGGACAAGAAACGTTTTTGTGTGAGTAAATGACGAACGAGATAAAATTAAACTAGATTTAATGAAAGAAAGCGTAAACGAAAAATGAAAAAACACTCAGATAGCCCAAATACGTACAGTACCTCATTACAAACACAAGTCGTTGGCCATGAAGTGGCGTGGTAATTTCTTTAATATTTAATTAAATTTGGGATAAGTTTGAATAGGTTTTTCGCGAAAACGCCTTGGCACAACATTTGAAACTTGTGATGTTAGAAACAGAAATATTTGGCAGATTTGTAAATTAAACCTGACATCAATTCTCTCGGATACGGGATGTAACTGCACCTAAACATAAATGCGGGATTATTAGTTGCCCCCAAAATAATAACACAGAAGTTAAGTGTGAGCCCGAATGTCACTGGCACAGATAGGACTTGAACCCGCGACCCCTAAGTAGCGTACGTGCTACTGAACATTCTAACAAAAACATATGGCAACTCAACAAGTAAGAACAACACAAATGGCACACAATGAAACAACAAATTCTGCAGCACCTGAAAATAATTACAAGCTAAAGGAAATAAAACACTTCACTCATGTTGCTGTATTCGTAAGGGATGGATCTCTACCCCTTACACTGCGTGCTAGGCTGTGGCAATGACCGCTCATGGCGAGGGGTTGGGCAAGGTCCTCTGCACTTCCAGCCATTCAAAACAAACGTCAACTGACACCTTCTTAGCTCGGCCGGGTTTACACACAGTTGGCAACTCTCTCGAGATAATGGGACCTTTAAACATTTCGTTTCCCTCAAAGAGGGCATTCTTTCGGCTCTCTAGGCCTCTTTATAATACACATGGGGATAACTCCCTTCTGATTGACATCAAGGCATACGTGCCAGACCTCGTATCAGGCCAATTTCATCCAATAGAAACTCTTCCGTATATCATATCTCTATCAAATCCCCGTTTCATATCAAGTGTACAATTGTGGAAAATCCCGCTGGCAAGAATTTGATAACCCTCTCTGTTTCGACGTTGTGGACACATGCTCCTCTGCTTCGCCCCTTCCTGTGAAATTCATGCACACAAATAAACATGCAAATCCTGACTTTAAGTAGTCCTAGTACATCATAATGAGTTCTCACTCAACACTATAAGGCGGCAGATCCTTATGTTTTAAAGACCCTGACTTTACAACAGACTACATTATCAAATGCAAAGAAATAAAATAAAATATTTACATGACAACAAACCTAGATTGGACCTATCTCCCCGTTACCAATAATAAAACAAAGCTAAAACACTTCCTATACATGCATTAGTCCTGATATTAACACTAGGTTGCCAAAAGGGCTTAATTAAAGACTTAATTAAATTCAAAGAAAATTATCTGCAAAAATTGCTGTCCCTAACTCATGCCAAAACACCTGTTCAACTTATCTTAATGCTGTAGATATCATGGCGCCTCCATGGCGGACTCGGTAGTTGAATCTAGCCCATCATCAGGCTGTCGTCATCCTGGGTTGACAGTCCTGGTCCCAGCTCCTGGAATGGCCTCATCGCTATGCCGTCTTCTTGAAATTCAGTGTTGGAAGGTCTCGTGCTATTGGCAGCTTTTGTCCTAGTTTCCAAGGCGCTAACTGCAATCAAACACCCCGTCAATCGTCTGCGATGCACTTCGGACTCTCCTACTCCATATTATCCACGTTAGGGAAGAAATTTGTGGCGTAACAAGCCAAATGTACTCATTAAATGCCTAATTCTCAAACGCACGCGAACTCATGTTATAAATCTGACTTCTACGTTTAGGCAAAGATTGTGGCCTAGCTAGCCGAAATGTACATGCCTCGCGCTCAACCGCACATGAATTCTTGTTAGAAGTCTGACCATTACTTTTAGGCAATGCTTGTGGCCTAGCTAGCCGAAATGTACATAGTTTATGCCTCGTGCTCAACGCACACGAATACTTGTTAAAAGTCTGACCTTTACGATCTAATTCAGGCTCTAGCTACACTCCTAACTCGAATTACACACTGTTCGCCTATTCAGCGTCTACGACGAAGTCCTTATTCTATGGTAAGTTCACGGCGCAATCATCAGCCGGACTGACACACTCGCGACCGCACAGAGGAAGATATTAGAATGGAATGAAGTGCCTCCCCAAACATCTCTGACTATTTATAAGGTGCAGTAAGTGATGCCACGCCAGGGACTTCACCCGAATATACACTTGAGATTGCTATGTGGTGAGTCGTTTGGGTTCCCACGGTGTTCGTGTGAATGTTTTGTTACGAAAAAACGGCTTATTAACGTCTCAATTCACATCATGTCATTCAGTAAATTATGAGGAATATAACTGTAGTTTTAACTTCTCTAATATCCTTCCAGGAGAGTACATATGGCCAGATTTCCAGACGTGTCAAGCCTGATTCTTGCCGCTTTAATTCTTAGCAATGTGGTAGATGTAGTTCCCCAAAAAGTATCCAAGTATCGCCATCCTCTATCTGCTTTATTCTTTCTCGCTCACTCCCTGTGCCACGCCCGTCTCGGTGAGCTGCACCCACCTAAAACATTCAGATCGAGTTCGCGCCTTTTGTGACTTCAATCCTCTGACGCTACATTACTGCTGCATTAAATATCAATTTCTCTTACCATGAACGGTACGGTTCATAGCCGTCCCACAATGTTCAAAAATACAAACTGTATTTTTTATATCAACAGGATATTTAACGGTGATAGTCCGAAATTTACATATTACTCTGCATTATTGTTACATCCCATAACTTTATTGAACAGTTCCTCGTGCTCTCTCCTTTGGTGATAGTAAACATCTAGTAAGACAAGGAATTTCCTCTGATTCCCATGACATACGTGGCAATCGTTCCCTGCTCCTTCATTATCTTCTTTGCTCTCCGGACAGACCACGTTCGACGTGACTAAGTTGACAGCTCCCTCATCATTACCGGTGTCTATGTCCCCTGTTCCTCTGTCATGGTTATCCACAGGCTCCTCAGCCCCTACTGCATCACCATCAACTTCTTCTTCTTCTCTTCATCCATATCCCCGATCGCCTGATCACCGTGCGCTGGAAATTGTCCTGGCAGGTAATATATATTTAAGTTACCACGTTGAACGTCTTTTCTATCGTACCATCCAGGCTTCGTACCTTGTACGCGTTGTTATCGTAACTCTGGACTATACGATAGGGTCCGATGTAGACCTCGGCAAATTTGTGATAGAATCTCGCTGGAGGGTTTGACGAGGCCGGACGCTTGACAAGAATAATTTCGTTCACACTTAAGGACCAGTGAAATCGCCTCTTCCTGGTTCTTCTTAGCCGCTGTTCCGCCTGTGCTTTAAGGTGCTCTGCAACTGTTCGTACACACATCTCTGGCGAAGGTCTCAGGTGGCTAGGACATGGAATGATGTCGTGCCACGGTCGCCTAGGATATTCATTCCGATACACCACTGATGGAATTTGCCATGTTGACTCATGCTGTGTGGAGTTAATACATTAAGTGATAATGGGTATCACACTCAACTACATATAATGTTCCCTACGGCAATAAACACGGCAGTATTTTGTAATTTCCCTCATTATCCTCTCGCTGGGATTCGAGTCTGGAGGTCGTATACTAGAAAGTACATAATTTATTCCCAAACCTTCAAGTTCCCTTTTGAAAACTGCGGAGGTAAACTGAGTTCCGTGATCGCTCAAGAGGCTTTCAGGTTTCACCATCCTCGGAATGATCTTGCTTTTGAGCGGGTTAGTCACTGCCCTAGTGTTGGAATTTTGAACGGGGCACAGCGTCACAAATTTGCTGAATACGTCCATACTGACGAGAATGAACTCCAGACCTCTGCTTGCAGCAGGAAGACAGCCGTAAAAGTCCACTGCGAACATTTTTGTGCGTTCAGTAGGGAGCAGGGGTTTTGAGCTTGCTTAAGTGGGTAAGGGTTTGGCTTTATGCGCTAACAGATGTCGCAAGTTTCAAGTACCCTTTGTACCATGGTTCTCAGTTTAGGCCATACGAATGTTTCTTGTAACGTTGATGTAACTTTATCAATCCCCGCGTGTCCGGTGGTATGATGAGCGATCCAAATCAAGTCTGTCTGAAGGTTAGGGGCACCACGATCCGAAACGCTGTGTGCTCCTCGTCCACAAATGTGTGTAGGATGTCGTTAAAATGACCGTCTTCCCTGCCTCTATATACTATGGTGTGCTAGGTTGTAATTCATTTCCAGAGTATTCTATCATAAGGCGGGTATCAGGATAATTTAGCTGTTCTTCTCGAATATTTCTTTTTCAAAATTTCTTGGTCTTCCTCTCCTAGCGTTGCCAAATTAATCGAAACTTTCTCAGGATTCGGATTACGGCTCAGGGCATCCGTAAGAACGTTCATTTTCCTTGGGCAGTGCTCCATAGTTAAATCAAACTGTTGGATGTAGAGCGCCCGGCGAGTCACGCGTCCACTTGCCATGTTTGTATTGAGTGTGAAAATAAGGGCCTTGTGGTTGGTCCTAATCAGAATTGGAAACCCGTATACATATTTTCTCCAGTGATTTAGAGCAGTTACAGTCGACAACACCTCTAGTTCTGCTGTAGTGTATTTCACTTCATGGGACCGAAATTTCTGGCTCGCGAAAGCTAAATACGTGATATTGTATTCCCTCTCCGGCGTCTCCTGGTACAACACTGCTGATATTCCTATCTCTGAAGCGCCAGTCTGAATTATGAATTTCCGGTCGACTCTTTAAGATATCCTTAATAGCAGGCGCCTGCTCATATTCGGCACTAATCTACTGTTAAGAGCCCTCGCATCCAGGCAGACTGGCATTGAAACATTGGCCTTCGGCACAGCACAAAGAGGGTTTAAAAAAGGGGTAGCTGATTTCGAAATAATGCCGTTTAATTTCATCCCTTCTATTATCTCTCTGACCTGTCGGAAAAGTTTCTTTGGGATTGGGTAATGTCTTTGTACGGCTCCCAGCAGTTTACACTTAGCCTATACTGAAAATTAGGGACTTTGCCAGGCTTCGATTCAAAGACTGGCTCATGACGCTCTAACAAGTTCCGTAGCTTCTCTTTTTCTTTGTCTCCAATTTTGGCGTCAGCTACCTTTTCTGGCATTAAGATTTCGAATTTCTCTTTTTCTTCTTCTAATTTAGACAACATGATCTCAAATGCCTGAAAATGTTTTTCGTAGTTTTCTAACCAATCCAATGAAGTCACGTTCCTTTCCTTCCCTATTTCTTCTGTTGCGGGCGACCAAATTCTTCCTTCGGGGTCGTAATCAGCATTTACATCGTGTTGGTGCCCATATCAGTGTTTGCCTGATGCTCACGGAGAAAATCTGCCCCCAAAATTAAGTTATATGCCATTTTCGGAAGTACCACGCACGGATGAGATATAGTAGAATTTCCAATTTCAATATCTGGGAGAACTTTTTCTTTACAGACTGTTGTCTTATCTGGGACGATCCCTCTAACATTAAGTTTCGAAATAGGCATCGATGGGACTCGAACCTTGGCCTTCAGCTCCGAAAATAGTGCTGGTGAGACTACACTAATGTTCGCGTCTGTATCAACGAGCGTACGCAACTTTAGATTGTTTATACATACGTAAATCACTGGCAATTCCTTTACCATTCTTACATTAATTTTGACTGGGTCTTCAATCAAGTCCTCTGGCCTGCTGTCTACTGTCACCACTGTCCATCCCTCTTCTATGACGTCACCTTCCAAATTTGTTCTATCTTCTTTAGTCACCATCATTTTTTAACCGCCTGTGCCATTTTTCAGATCTTTAGGAGCCTGAGGGTTCAAGTTGTGTCCCCTATTCTGGTTGACTTGCTGCTGGTATTCCAAACTCTCGGCTCCCTTACACCTCTGTTCAGCCTGCCGCTGGATCTCCTCTTCCCACTGTTCATGCTCGCTACGTTTCCGCTCCAATCCAGTAAGATACTGGTGGGACTCTCTGTTCCTCTCTGCCTCTGGTGGACGACAATCATTCCCCTGTCGCCTAGAGTTCTGAGCTCCCATCCTTCCATTGTGGATATGGTCTTCGTGGCTCGTTCCGGGCCTTGTACTTGTGTCGATATGGCCTACCAGATAGTCCTTGGTTATAACCCAACGGACATCCATCTCTTCTCTCTCTCTCGTTTCCGTATTCTCACCCTTTATTCCAGTACTGCCGTCTCCACTTCGATCCTCTCAGGTAGTAGTTTCGGGTCCCCTCTTCATTGACGTTTGCGTCCCTGAGTCTTGAATAGCACCGTTTTCTCTCCTTATGGGTGATTCATCCTCCGGTTTTACCTCAACCGTGTGAATTTTTTCCTCATGACGGACCTTTGGGTGATTCTGGGCCGTAGTGAGATCCAACTGTCGCAGTATTGCCTCCACTCCAACGGCTGTGCTCACGTTAGAAGCTATGAGAGTTCGCTATACTTCGACAGGCAATTGCTTCAAAATTGTCGCGATCATTTCGTTCTCCGGCGGCGGGCGATCCAATTCCCTTAATTTAATCAACTGTACAGTGAAGTACTCAGAGAAACGAGTTGGTAATCCCGTTGCTTATCAGCGAGAGTATAATTCCAGTGTCAAACTCTGTTGACTCGACAATTCCCAGTATTTTTTAAGAAATCCCTATTTAAACTCATCGTAAATTTCAAACGTATTTTTAAAGGCTGTCATCCATTGGGATACAGTACCCCAAGGAATGTTTCTAGCGTAAGGGATGCGACAATCATCCACGTACTCCTCAGTCTCTCTCAGAAATGACCTAGGCGTGATCTCCCCATTCGCTGAAAATTTATTGGGCTTATCCTCCGCAGATCTTATTACATTGTAAACTGAGATCGAGTTCACCACTTCTAGCGATGAGCTACGCACTCCTGATCTCTGGCTATTAGAGAGCTCGCCCAATAATACTGCCTCACTCAGCCAACCTTTCTTTCTCAGACGTCTCTTCTGCTTCATTCGGTCGTGCATGTAGCTTGCCTTTCATTTCTTCTTTGCCTCCATGCAAGCTTATCTGCTCCAATTGCTCTCTCATCTGCCCTACCTGGAGTTCTAAACCTGTCACTCTGGCCTTCCTTTACGCTTCCGTCTCTCCTACTTGTACTTCCAGACCTGCAACCTTTGCTTTTGTTTTCTCTTCGATCCGCTTCATTTTGTCTGCCATCTTGTCGGTGAAATCTTCTAGTTTAGATTCTACCTTCTTTTCCAACAACGCTAAATTAGACCTGTTTTTGTCTACTTATTCGACCACTGCTATAAGGTAATGTGTAAACGTTTCCAGCCTTTTTTCAGTCTCGATTTCATTATTACTCGTCCTTCTCCCCAAGGCGTCTACTGATCCCTTAAGAGCGACAATTTGATCCTGAATTTCGATCTAGACTGTGGCCACTTGCTTCTGTAAGTCATCGCGCTCGTAATTAAATATATGAGCACGTTTTCGGTTTTCGCGTTCAACTCCACAAGTCTTTCCTGTGTCACCTGGTTGTCGATCACCAACTGATCAAACTTGGTATTCGTGTGCTCTTCTAACCCTGTTAAATGTTCTTCCGTACGGGTTTCTAAACTGATCAATTGTTCTTTCGTGCGGTTTTCTAACCCTATCAATTTTCTTTTGTTTCCAACAACTGCCTTTCACTGTCTTTCGTGACCTGCGCCTTCATATCCGCCAATTCCACCTTCATTTCTGACAACTCCTCCTTCATTCACTCCCACAACACTTCTAACGTTAACGCCATAATCTTCAGCTATCGAGATACTAGTCCTTCAGGTGGAACCCGGGTCTGTACTAAAACAAGTCACGACTCCGTTCCCCAAAGAAATACTTGTTAACCGTGCAGTCTATACTAACGTCATCACCAAGAAAATCAAGCTCGGTCTAAAAATCAATATATAAAACCATAGCACAAAATTATTTGAGTGGTGGCTCCGCTACCCATATTAATTACATCATCGTCTTTATTTTGTGGATACGTGATATAGCTTCTCGTTCGTAAAAATATTACGACTTTTTAGTCTGAACAGATGGAGGTTTACGCTTAGATAAACGTCTATTTAGCATGAGAAAATACTAGCCAGGTTTGCACAGTTAAATTCCCTAATATTTAAAAACACAATAACACTAGTCCTGGGTCTCTATAAATATCCCCGAAATTCTCAGCTTCTATATATGGACGCGATGCTATATTTCAATTGGACGACCGCAGAAGCTCACTCCCTTTCTGTAAACTTGTGAGCTCATTCCCACTTTTAACAAAGACAAAGCAACAATAAAATGATAATCAACAATGCAAGAAAAAATCGAAGAAAACTCACACGAATAAATATATCTGCAGCTGAGATAAAAATACATGCCGGAAATACACTCGTCCAGAGGGTTAGCGTATCGTAAATCTCGTGGCTAAGAGGCGAAATTCGGTCATTGCCCTACAGCCAGAAAAACAGAGACAAGGTCGTCGGCTCCTCGCCCTTCTCTTCTTGTTCCTTTAAATCTCAAAATTAACAACCTTCCCTTGGCTGGCGAGGCAAGACACAGCAGGATAGACACATGTGCTTCATGGACCCATACATTCTTTCACAGGGTAGTCTTGATGCATTTGGCATTCATTTCTTGCCTCGTAATATTTCATTCTCTCTCTTCTAATTAACCCCTTTTCATATTTCTACCATAACTTCTGATATAGCATGTTTCCTTATATCTTGGGCCTCGTAGTATTTCTTATATCATAGGTCTCGGTTCGTATCCCTTGCAAGAATTCCAAATGTATATGCCCTAGTTCACATCTCTCGTCGTAGTATATATTACCAAATTGGCTCTTATTCATGTCTCTCGTTCTACCGTAAATTACACTCGCCAGAATATCCTTGAGGACTCTACTTTGCCAAGGCTGGTACAACTCGTTCTCCCGTCTCTTCAGATCATTGTAAATTTATGCACATAAAAAATTCATGAAATTTCTACCGTCAGGTTGTCTAGCCATCCTACAGTGTGATTCAGCTGCCCCTTCCAATATCGTCTGCTGCAGACCAACTAACGTACACATAGTGATAGGGGTTATATTCCTCTGCAGGCGTACTGTATGGTACTAATGTACAGTGATCACACTTTGCACATGATTCTGAAGCGTAGCGAAATGTAATATCATCCGTTCGCAAAACATGACGCCTTGAAACCATGTAGCAACGTCCCTTTAACATGTAACTACGTTAATGTGTCGTGCCTGGTGACCGGGTGCAACGAAGAAGGGAATCAATTCATAAAACTAGGTAACAGTGCAGTAATTAATGTCTTGAACACCGAATCGGATGGCGTATGTACTCTGCTCTCATCGTACTACCAGCAAGTTTCCAGCAGTTTAACGTAGCGGATGTGGTTAGACATTCGTCTAGCAATCGATGGAATGTGCCAGCGGAGATTCGAATCCTGCATCGGTATGATGTTTGTATACGTAAACACAGGCCCACATTTGCCACATTCAAACAGTAGAATGACGCTGTTATTAATATTGTGTCCTGCACATACTCCGCTGTTTAGGGCTGAATGTACTGTAATGTCTGCTGTCATTCGGCATGTTTCCCTTGCACAGAGGAATGCGTTAACATGCTCCTCATTTATGGGAAAGCAAGATGAAACTCGTGCGAGGCACTACGTATGTACCGGAAACGGTATCCCGACAGGCTACACCCGGTTACTACAACATTCCGCCGTGTTGAAAAAAGCCTAAGGAAAACGGGCGTGATTTCCAATCAGCCACCAGTCTGCGATAGGCCCGTTACATCGGGTTAAACAGAAGAGGCCGTTCTGGAGGTAGTTCGTAATAATCCAAACATCAGTACAAGGGCGATTGCACGACAGGTGAAAACCAGCCAACTGTCCGTCTGGCGAATACTGCATGAACATAAATTTCACCCATACCATCTTGAGCTACACCAAGAGCTCCATGGGCGGGATTTCGGAGCTCGAATGGAGTTCTATCGGTAGCTATTAGGCAGGCTGGACAATGATGCAGCATTCGTATCGTGTATCTTGTTATCGGACGAATCGTGCTTCTACAATAATGGGAATGATGGGAACATTCACTATTTGAGTCCGGACAATCCTCACTGGATGCGACAGCCGGCCCATCAAGTACGGTTGGGAGTGAATTTTTTGGTGTGGAATCTTGGGACATCGCCTGATTGGACCTTGTTTTTTTCAAGGCCATTGGACGGGTCTACGCAACCTACACTTTCTGCGTCAGGAACTCCCACTGCTGCTAGAAGATATCCCCTTGCACGATCGTTTGACGAAGTGGTTGCAACAAGATGGAGCTCCACCACGTTTAAATTTGTCAGTTCGCAACCATATGAACGAGGAACTGCCAGGGAAATGGATAGCACGTGGAGGCCCTGTTTTTCGGCCCACCGGATCACCGGATTTAACGCCGTTAGCCTTCTTCTTGTGGGGACATTTGAAGAACGTCGTTCACACTCAAGCATCGGAAAATCTCGACCAGCTCCGGCAATCGGCCCTTCTTAGGGCCACAAACACATTCATTCACATACAATTTGCATGAAGACAAGTATTTAACTTATATTGCGTGCGGTACGTATTAAAATGTATTTCAAAAATTTCTAATCTTCGCTCCGGGCTCGAACCTCCCACCTGGCCTATAGCAAATATTAGGTTTACTGCGGTCACAGTATCAATTTAGTGTTTCACCGGCGTGTCAGGATCATATAGTCTAGAAGGTACACGCATGTCTTCCAGTCGTTAATACGAGTGTAATATTAGGGCGTCCTATTATGGTGAGGCTGAAAATACCAAGATATCGGGTTGTGTTGTCTGAGCATACCGGCAGGGCAGATGTTTTCAGGACGGAATGAATATTGTGGGTTGCATATAACTACGTTGGAAGGGGTGGCTAAATCACGCTGTATAAACATATTTCCTACTAGCAAGATACCCATGCTTCGCTACGGTATTATAATGAAATTTATAATTGAATTCGCCGAATTTCGCGATCTGACTTGTTTTCTGGGAGATTACGGCAAAGTTCCTCCCATTTTTTTATCTTTCTTCCCAGCAATCGATTTCGTACTTCCCGTGCTAGGTCCAGGTATTCCACCCGGTCAGTCGGGTCCCTAAATCTTTGCCATCTTTCCCTATAAGCATTTTTAAAATGGATCAAATCCTTGAGGAGATCCGGCGTGGTGTCGTCTTGGATGCCTTGGCGGTATTGAACCCGCGGCCAGGCTGCAATCATAGTCTTTGCCCAGCCAAGACCCATTTCCTGCGCGGTCCGCGCATTTTGACGACGGTACAGAACATTATTATTATTATTATTAATATTATTATTATTATTATTATTATTATTATTATTATTATTATTATTATTATGGTGGGTAATACTGGTTTAATTTAGGTTATTATTATTATTATTATTATTATTATTATTATTATTATTATTATTATTATTATTATTATTATTATTATTATTATTATTATTATTATTATTGATGGTCTGAAACCCACAGCAAGATGCAAGACCGCTACTTGGCGGTAAATTATATCTGCTGCCATTGTCATTGCTGACAATGTGACCAGCACCATCGTCGCGCGTAGGCAAGTGCCCGAGATTTCTGGCGACACGAATGATATACTTCCGTGCATTATTGACCTTATTATAGAGGTGAACAATTGCATGGTCAATTCATTCCTATCATTTTTATTTCAAATGTGTTTACATTTTTATTTATATGGCAGGAGAATCTACTGTAATTTAACTTTACAGTATGTTCTCCAAAGGAAAAGATGGTTCTTGAAAACGAACCCAGGAAAGATTAAAAATGTTCAGTTCGTGATCAGAATAAGTTCATTATGAACAGTAAAATCAATTGGTCTCAACTCCTTTTTCACCCCACCGCCATTAAGTTGATCCCCCCGCCCAAAAAAAATGATGGCGTGTTTCCTTATGTTTAAAAGAGATTCCAAATACCAATGTTCACATCTGTGACCTTCAAGTCTGAGATATAAGTATCCCCATGAAAATAATTCACTTTCTTCACTTCCTTTCACACCACCCCTTAAGTGAATTTCCCGTTCAAAATACTTGTTTCTTTAATAGTAAAAGGTCTTCTAAATACCAATTATCACGACTCTAACATCTTCAGTTTTTGAGATATGTGTCCTCATAAAAGGAATTCAACTCCTTTTCACCCCCGCCCCCAAGATGATTTTCCCCCATAACGCTTTTTTCTTTGTTTTTAAAGGAGATCCAAGTACCAATTTTCACGTCTCTAACATCTTAAGTTTTTATTAGTTGTAAGTATCCTCATCCAATTAATTCAATTAATTTTTCAATTCTTTCACCCCCCTCCCACTTCATTGGATTTTCGGAGAATACGTGTTTCTTTAATTTTAAAGCAGATTCCAAATACCAGTTTTCACGTCTGCAAAATCTTTCATTTTGAGATAATAGTATCCTCATACAAATAATTCAAATAATTTTTCAATTTCTCTCCCCCCTTTAGGTGGATTTCCCAAAACAAAAAATACGTATTCCTATATTTTAAGGAGATTCCAAATACCAAATTTCACGTCTGAAACGTCTTCAGCTTTTGAGATATAAGTATCCTAATTAAAAATGTCAACCCCATTTTCAGTCATTTTTACCCCTCCACCCAAGTGGTTTTTCAGAAAACAAAAAATACATGTTTCTTTATTTTTAGTAGAGATAAAAATACTACTTTTCACTTCGGTAACATGTTACGTTTTTGAGATATACTGCAGAAATGCTCATTTTAAAATTTCACCCCTATTTAGTTTCCCTTAAGTGGAGTTTCCAAAAACAAATCACCTATGTTTCTTTACTTTTACAGGAGATTCCAAATACCTATTTTTTACGTCTGTAACATTTTACGTTTCTTATATATACTGTAGATATAGTGTTTCTAAAAATTCACCCCAAATTGTCACTCCTGTTTAACCCCCATTAATAGGGTTTTCCTGAACCAACAAATATGTTTCTTTATTTCCAAAGGAGATCCCAAATACCAATTTTCAGCTCTGTAATATCTTCTGATTCTGAGATATAAGTATCCTCATTTAAGGTATTCAGTCCCTTTTTCACCCTTTTCACCCCTCCTATTGGACTTTTCTGAAAACAAAAATATACGTGTTTCTTTATTTTTAAGGGGATTCTAAATACCAATTTTTACATCTGTACACTTTAAAAGTTTTGATATATATACACTCATTTTAAAAATTCACCCCCCTTTTCACCCCTCCCATTAATTGGATTTTCCAAAAACAAAAAATACATGTTTCTTTATTTTTAAAGGAGATCCCAAATACTAATTTTCAGGTCTGTAATATCTTCAGTTCCTGAGATATAAGTATCCTCATTAAAGACATTCAACCCCCTTTTCACCCTTCTTATTGGGATTTTCCGAAAACAAAATAATATGTGCTTCTTTACTTTTAAGGGAGATTCTAAATACCAATTTTTACATCTGTGCACTTTAAAATTTTTGAGATATAGATACACCCATTTTAAAAACTAACCCCCCTATTCACCCTCCCATTAATTGGATTTTCCAAAAACAAACAAATACGTGTTTCGTTATTTTTAAAGGAGATCCCAAATACCATTTTTCAGGTCTGTAATATCTTCAGTTTCTGAGATATAAGCATCCTCATTAAAGGTATTCAACCCCCTTTTCACTCTTTTTTCACCGCTCCTATTGGGATTTTCCGAAAACAAAAGAATACGTGATTCCAAATACCAATTTTTACATCTGTAAACTTTTAAAGTTTTGAGATATAGATACACTCATTTTAAAATTTCACTCCACTTTTCTCCCCCTTAGCGACGGAATATCGAAAAATCCTCTCTTAGCGAGCACCTACATGTTAATATGAATGTATTCCCAAAAATTCATTTATTTACATCCAGTAGTTTTCGCTCGGCGATGATCAATCAGTCAGTCAGTCAGTCAGGACAATTTACTATATATAGAACTAGCAAGATACCCGTGATTCGCTACGGTAATTACTGAAATATATAATTGAATGCTTATTGTTTGATATATAATCCGCCGAAATTCGCGATCTGACTCGTTTTCTGAGAGAATCCGCCAAAATTCATGATCTGACTCGTTTTCTAATAGATTACTGCAAGTTTCCTCCCATTTTTCAGTCTTTCTTTCCAGCAATCGATTTCGTACTTCCCGGGCTAGGTCCAGGTATTCCAACCGGTCAGTTGGCTCCCTAAATCTTTGCCATCTTTTCTTATAAGCATTTTTAACATGGATCAAATCCTTGAGGAAATCCGTCGTGGTGCCGTCTTGGGTGCCTTGACGGTACTGAACCCGCGGCCGGACAGAAATCGCATTCATTACCCGTCCAGGACCCGTTTCCAGCTTGGTCCGCACATTTTGACGACGGTCCAGAACAAGATGCAAGACCGCTACTTGGCGGTGAATTACATCTGCTGCCATGGTCATTGTTGAGAATGTGACCAGCACCATTGTCGCGCGTAAGCAAGTGTGCGGGATTTCTGGCCGTGTGAATGACATACTTCCATGCATTATTGACCTTATTATAGAGGTGAACAATTTGACGGTCAATCTCATTCCTATCGTTTATATCAAATGTGTTTAAATTTTTATTTATATGCCAGGAGAATCTACCGTAATCTAAGAACGTTCTCCGAAGGAAAAGATGGCTCTTGCAAACGAACCCAGGAAAGATTAAAAATGATCGGTTTATGATCAGAATAAGTACATTGAAAATCCACAGCCTGTTTCCAGTCTTTCAACCGGGTCAGGAATGGAATGAATAAGACCCCAGCTAGCGCAGAGGATAGGAATTGTGCCGGCTGCCGAAGCCTGTCGCACTCCTCTGGGGCAATGATTAATGAATGACAAATGAAATGGAATGATATTGGACAGTGTTGCAGGAATGAATGATGACAGGGAAAACCGGAGTATCCGGAGGAAGACCTGTCCCGCCTCCGTTTTGTCCAGCACGAATGTCACATGGAGAGCCCGGGATTTGAACCACGGAACCCAGCTGTGAGAGGCCGGCGCGCTGCCGCCTGAGCAACGGAGACTCCTTATAAATACATAATGAACAGTAAAATCAATTGGTCACACCTCCTTTTACACCCCGCCGCCGTTAAGTTTATTTACCCCCCCCCCCCAAAGAAAAAACTAAAATAAGGCGTGTTTCTTTATGTTTAAAGGACATTCCAAACACCGGTTTACCTTCAGTTTTGAAATTAAAATAATTCACTTCTTTTTCACTTTCATACTCCTCCTCCCCCCCCCCCCCCCCCCCAAGTGAATTTTCCGGCAAAGAATACTTGTTTCTTTAATAGTTGTTGAATGTTGAATGTTAAGAGAGGTAGCGAAGTTTAAATGGTATTGGTAAGTGATTTATTAGTTAATGGTAAATCGGCAAGCAAAGTTGGTTTTAGATGATTATTTAATTAGATTAAGCATGGTTGAATAAGATGAGCAGGAATAGATAGGTAGTGCAGTGATAAAGTTGTAACATGAGTAGAATACGTATTAGCAGAATGTGAGTGCAACGGAAGTATGGAATCAGCAACCACGAGGGAGTCAAGTAGAGGAAATGTAGTAGGAATGGAATGTGCTAAGGTTAGCGTGTATGGGGTCTGTGACATTCATAATACCGCTGAAGCATGGAATCAGCAACCCTGAGAGAGACAAGTAGAGGAAATGTAGGAGGAATGGAATGTGCAAAGGTTTGTGTGTATGTTCAACAGGGGCATGGTGGCGAATGGATGATAAGAAAGATAGCGAAGTTTAGTGGGTATTTATTCTAGTAAAGGTGTCTTTATGATAAGAGGTAGATATGTAATGATATGTGGCATGGAAATGAAGTGAATGATTGTTGAGTTCGATGGATGGATATTAAAAGAGATAGCGAAGTTTAGAGGGTATTTTTTCAAGTGAAGGTGTATTTATGGATATTAGGAAAGATAGCGAAGTTTAGAGGGTATTTATTCAAGTGAAGGTGTATTTATGTGTATTGAGACAGTATTGGTTTTGATTCATTAGTTAATGATAAGAGGTACTAGGATAGAATTAGTATAGATTTAATGTTGTAATTAGTTATAGGCTTAATTCAGATGTAGGGGGTGCCCTAGCATGCGAGCTGGTCATCCGTCCATGTTAGAGGCAGCTTAGGATAGATTAGTATAGATTTAGAACTAGTATAGATTTAATGTTGTAATTAGTTATAGGCTTAATTTAGACGTAGGGGGTGCCATAGCATGTGAGCTGGTCATCCGTCCATGTTAGAGGCAGCTTAAGATAGATTAGTATAGATTTAATGTTGTAATTAGTTATAGGCTTAATTTAGAGATAGGGGGTGCCCTAGCATGTGAGCCGGTCATCCGTCCATGTTAGAGGCAGCTTAACAGATTTAGCTAGGGGTGGAACCTTGCATGGTTGTCCGGTATTCCGCCTGTGTAGGGTCCACCAAGTTAGTAGCATGTAATTTGGCTTAGGCTGGACATTGTTATTTTTCTTTATAACGGATCAAATGGGTATTATTACTGTAGATCTAAAGAAAAATAATAAATCTAAATCTAAATCTAAATACCAATTATCACGACTTTAACTTCTTCAGATTTTTATCTATGTGTCCTCGTGAAAGGAATTCAACTCCATTTCACTCCCGCCCACCAAGATGATTCCCCCCCCCCCGCCTCAAAACGGGCTTTTCTTTGTTTCTAAAGGTAATCCAAATACCAATTTTCACGTCTGTAGACCCTAACAACTTTAGTTTTTATTAGATATAAGTATTCTCATACAATTAAGTCAATTAATTTTTCAAATCTTTCCCCCCCCCCCCATTCATTTTTCCGAGAATACGTGTTTCTTTTCTTTTAAAGCAGATTCCAAATATCAAATTTCACGTCTATAACATCTTCATTTTTGAGATAACAGTAGCTTAATTAAAATAATGCAACACTACTTTCAGGCACTTTTACACCCCCCCCCCCCCCACTCTACCCAAGTGGTATTTCCGAAATCTAAAAATACACGTTTTAAAATACCATTTTTCACTTCTGTAACATGTTAAGTTTTTTGAGATATACTGTAGAAATTCTCATTTTAAAATTTCACCCCTTTTTAGTTCCCCTTAAGAGGAGTTTCCAAAAACAAACCACCTGTGTTTCTTTACATTTACAGGAGATTCCAAATACCACTTTTTACGTCTGTAACATTCTACGTTTCTCAGATATTCTGTAGATATAGCATTTCAAGAAATTCACCCCAATATGTCACTCCTGTTCAACCGCCATTAATTGGATTTTTCAACAACATAAAAATACGTGTTTCTTTTTTAAAGGAGATCACAAACATCAATTTTCAGGTCTGTAATATCTTCACTTTCTGAGATATAAGTATCCTCATTAAATGCATTCAACCCCTTTTTCACCCCTCCTATTGGGATTTTCCGAAAACAAAAAAATGCGTGTTTCTTTATTTTTAATGAAGATTCTAAATACCAATTTTTACATCTGTAAACTTTGAAAGTTTTGAGATATAGATACACCCA